>NC_056730.1:91964996-92094996 GCF_019279795.1 Protopterus annectens | reverse complement strand
ATGATGTATCCAATAGAAAAAATGGTGTTATACATCACCGAGTTTCATCCATCCCCCTTAAAAATGGGCTGTTATCCCTGGTCTGCATGAACCTGGAAAGTCACAGGTTTCTGCTTAATACTGGAAACATACTTATAAATGTATTCTATTTATCATGAATTATTTTAGCTAGATCATTTGTTTACCCATTTAGACCTGGGTATTTGTGATTTGCTTATTTTTTAACTGGTTTCTACATCTGCAGTAAATCTTTATTTTACTATTAGACTTTATTGGTAATCCCATCCAGCTGTTTTTATTATGGAGCACATGAGGTGCTTGAATTCCAAGTGCTCAAAAAATGCTGTCTTGTAGCCAGGGAATCAAGTGCATCGCAGCCTGGGTAAGCTACTGCTTGTACTCAAACTCAAATATGAGTTCTGGCAAACAGCTGTGAGATGTGGGGAGGGGGTGCAATGGAGGTTTTAGGATGAGGCAGTGAGAGGGACTTGTTAGGGTTAGGGAGCAGGAAGGAAGTTTTAGGTTTGGGGAATGATTAGGAAACTTAGGTTTGGGGGGGTTAGAATTTTAGATTTATGAAGCAGGAAGGGCATTTGACAGTTATGGAGTTACTGGAGAATTTAGGTTTAGGGAGAAGGTGGTTTTAGGCATAAGGAGTAATAAAGACTTTAGGGTTATAGGGGAAGTTGAGTTTTAGGGTAAGGGAGCAAAGAATTAGGTTGCAAACTGGAATGGAGTTTTGGGGTTAGAGTTAGGGCTAGAGTTATAGAGTGAATAGGGTCAGGTGTTGGGAGGGTTATGTAGAAAAAGGAGATTGGGTAAGTGGGAGTAGGAGCGCATGTTTTTTCAAGCAGGAGGCAGCGAGGAGGTGTATCATGACCTAGTGGCTTGCAGGTACCTGCTGTGAACTATTTTACATTCATCAGAGTGGGTATTGATATACAAACGTTACAATATAGTTATCACTCATTTATAAATCAATACTGCTGCTGATTTCTTTTAGCAACCCTTTGAGCAACAATTATCAAGACATTTGGCTCTTAGTTTCTATCACTCTGAACATACATTCCAGTTTTAATTTTGCATATTTTTTTCAGTTTTTAGCATATTGTATTTTTTTTATTTTTTATCAGTTGAGGAGTTAATATTATAGGATTTCAAACAGTGTCTTAATGTACTTTTCTATACTTACTTTTTATTTATTGATATTCGTTATCAAACCAGTGACCCATTCCTCTCTTACTCTTTTACCTTCCAATACACATTTTCTTCTAATCTTCATTGGTAGCTGATTAATATTCTCTAGATACATTTTAGCTATAATTACAAGGTTGTTCTGTTTTAGATGTTCATATATTACTGTATTTCTGATATTTGAAGCCTGTTTGAAAACTAATTCTAAATTTAACTATATCTAAAATGTCTTAGTTTCATGTTCATTGATACTAGCCATTCCCCAATAATGTATTTTTTTCTAAACCTGAGTACTACTAGGAAATTAATACTTTCTACTGAATTATCCACTGGTAAGTTAAGGCTTTCTATAACATATTTATCAAATGTAACTTACTTAAATGCAGAGGCTTTTGATTTCATCACATATGTTAATCCAGAGTCTTGAAAATGATTGTTCCTATTTAGTACAATCAAATTATTTTTTTCAATTATTTTAACTGTTTAAATTAACAGCTTGGAGGCATTTTTTTGTCTGTTGAATATCTAATCTGTAACTTTAATTGGTCACATTACTTGTATATATACATGCGCTAGCACTTAAAATTTCTAGTATTAACTAATTGTAATTATCATTATTCAGTTTGCATTCTTTTATGACAAAATCAAAATCACTCCACACATTTCTTAATCAGTCATCTTTCCTGGTCTTGGAGGAATGCATGCATTCAAAATTAATAATTTTTCTTCACAATATTGTACATTTGGTGCAATAATCATTTGATAGAATATATGCAAGTATTAGTTGTATGTTTAGCTTGAATTTTAAGAAGTGGTTTAGTTACCTGATATTTCTAGAATATGTGCCACTCTTCAGCTTTGCATTCTTAAATAATACATTGTTCGGCTGTTACCTATTTCATATCCAGTATGTATGTCAACTTCTTTCTGTGTTTTCAATGTTCTCCTTTGTTCTTCATTAATATAAAGTTTCTGCCATCCATATAGCCCAAATAATGCCCTGTTTGGCATGTATCTGTCCAGACACATGGAGGAACTGGAACACCCACAGAGATACCATACTACAGGTATGCAAGAATGAATAAGTGTCTTACATGAACCAATTCAAAACCCTGTCACTATACTTGGTACCCTACAGACTGATAAGAGTTGACCTGTGTCTGCCATGCAAGACATCCTCCAGTCCATTGCTGATGGATTTACTGCACATCAGCAAGTCAAATAGCATCAGAAATACTTGGTCTAGGGATGTAAACCTCTTCTGCAACATCTATAGAATGGTTTGGAGGGACAAGTATATCTCGCAGAGGATACCAGAGCTGTGGAACAGACTCTCCATTCACATAAAACAAAGTTAATCCCTGTCCATTTTCAAGCACAACTTAGATCTATGAATGGAAAACAGAAAATTTGCCCCAGGACTGCCCCCTGTACTACTAATGGACAGAGGTATATCATAAATATTTTATCCTATGCATGGGACTCCTCAAATTATCTATGGTATGATCTCAATTATTCTCATTGGGGGTAATACATAATTATTGATCTTTATACCATGGGAGGAAACCCACACAAACGCAGGGAGGACATGCAGACTCCACACAGAAGGCACCCCAGCCAAGAATCGAACTGGAAAACCTCATCCTGTGAGGCGACAATGCTACCACTGCACCACTACGCTGTCGAATCTCTTGGTTGTGATCCATAAATATTGACACTTTCAGTATTAAGACTTTTTTGATAATTTTGTGATAATTTGCTTAACTGATTTTTATGGAATTACTTGCACTTCCTTTCATTATTTATTTTTGCTTTTCTTATTGTCATTGTCTATATAAATGAATGTATGTGTTCTAATATCAGACACTATTTTTTTTTCTCTAAAGTAACTGTGCTTCCTTATGTTTTTGTTTTCTTAATGTTATTTTCTTTAAATCCTTTCATGCTCTGCTTTCGAACAAAGTGGGATATTTTCTCCTCTGTCTTTACAAATCAAGGACCTGTTTAGAACTATGTATCTAATATCCTACTTTATTTCATCTTTACTTTCATGTATTTCTTTTACTTCCTTACACCTTTACAGATTTTTGCACCATTTTTAGCTTTTTTCTTTTGCTGTATTTGCATTTCTTCTTTTAGTTCATTTCATTAACCTCCAAAGTTTTTACTATTTCAGTTTTACTCCATGTATCCCTAATAATTATTTTTTCTGCTTTAACTTATTAAAAATCATCTGATTTTAACCGTTATACATATTTGTCTGTTGATCTACACTCCCAGAATCTCTGTATAGTGAACGCCATTCTCTTTTTCTCAAACAATGTTATTTTCTCTTTTCATGCATTCTCGTTATGTTCACTTAATTCATCTCCTTCCTTGTATTACTGTTTGTAACTTTCTTTAACTCACTACATCCAAGTGATGCCTCCAGGTGCATCTGCAGTTCACTCCCACTGATGTCTCCAGGCATCAAATATTCCTTGTTCATATTTGCATCAATAATTCCAAAACCATGCTATGTACAAGGTTTTAAAACAGTTCATGTTAAAGCTTACAAAATGGCAAACTCAACTGCATTAAATTTTTACCTCTGTCTAGTGCAGGTACATAGATAACTGTTGTTTTTTATCATATTAATTTATATAGATATAATTTTCACATTTTTCTAAATATTTCAACAACCAAGTAACGCAGACAGAACTCCTTAGCCTCATATGAAATTTCTCAGCTAGACAAATAAAATACTGCTTGACAGTATGTGCGTAACTTGAGTGGTTTCTGAGATACTGTAAGCTGTTTATAAAATATTACAAATGTAATAGTTACTCCCCCAGATTCTGTATGCCTTGTATGGCGTGCAAAATTAGTGCAGGAGCTCTAGCAGGCAATATGTCTGCCGTGCGATCCAGGAACAGCCTGCAGGGGCGTGCACGAGTGGTCCTGCAGTAGTCCTGCACGAACTAAGTCCCTGTATGCAAATCACCCCATTTGCAGGAGAAATCCATGCAAAAGAGGTGAATTTGCGATCCAGGAAGCTTGAAACTGGCCATGCAGGACTAGTGCAATCTGTAGAATTGTACTTGGTTAGTAACCGAGTACATTTCTGCAAAATCCAAAACGGAGCTGTGACAGCTCCAAATAAAGGCTGCATATCAGTCAGGAAGCATGCCAATGGCCAGGTATAAGGCCATTGGCATTGCAAACAGGCTAAAAAATAAAAAAAATCAACTTTTATTTTTTTTAGTCGATCTCGGCTGTTTAAACGTAGGGTAGTGGCACACAAACTGGATCGGGGGGGAAATATTAAAATAAACCTAAAATAAGCATTCTAACTAAAATCACTATTCTGCCATGAAAGTCAATGGCAAGCAGAAGGCAACATGGCCAGTGAGTAGTAGTTGCTAAAGGGGAAGTCTCAGTGTGAGACATGTAACTATGCAATAGCAGGCAATCCTATGCAAATGATGGGAATGATAGTGAATCCCAGTTTTCCCCAGCATGATAGTCAGGTCCCAGCAGTGTAAGAGTAGGAATAGCTTGGTGCAAGCCTAGGAGTTAGTTGACATCATAGCGGGGGTGTCAGGCATACTGTAAGTGGATTGGAGCCCTGTGGCTCGGGTTTGTTCCTAGCTTAGCACAGCTAAGCAAGGGGGTGTGTCTGAATCTGCCTAGCACTCTTTACATTGCCTAAGCGGGTGTGCACGCCGTGCACCGGGTTTTAAAGGAAAAAAAAAGTTAAAGCAGGAAATAGCAGCACTGTGCACATTTTAGCACTCTGTTTGCACGGCACTCCCCCGGGCTTAAACCGGAAGGCAATGGGAAGGGGAAACAGCATTAGGAAGGTAATCAAGGAGAACTAGCATAGCTGGCAGGTGAAATGTATCAGAATCAGCCAATTACACAGGCAGCAGACCAGCCCAGCCCAGAACACTACTATAAACTATGCAAACACCTTCCCCTCTGGTTTTTCCCACACTCTACACCACCGGTGTATACAAGCGAGGAACTTTTAACACTCAAAACAACAAAATGATAAGGGCTGCAATAGCTATCATACAACAACTTGTGGAAGAGGCTGAGCGTGGTGAGGATGTGAATGCTGTCGACCAACTCACAGTGAGGAGACATAGAAGACTGTACAGACTCAGGGTAACCTACCAGGGGCTACATGAGCTGGAGATAGTGGAGCGCTATAGGGTGGGCAGAGACCTCTTACAGCAAATTGTTGAGCTGTGCCAGCCATGGCTGACACACAGAACTAACTGAGGGGAACCCATCCCAGTGGATACCAAGGTATGTGTAGGCCTAAGAATACTAGCTACAGATACCTTCCAAAGGCCAACTGGGGATATGATGGGGATCTCACAGGCATCAGCATCCAGGATACTCCACCAATTCCTGGATGTCATGTCAGCACATGTCGGTGAGCACGTATATTTCCCCAACACCCGTGAGGCATTGGCCAGCAATATGCAACTGTTCCACCAATTAGCAGAATACCCTGAAGTCATGGGTGCTATAGACTGCATGCACATATGCAACAAAGCACCACCCGGTGAGCGGAGTAGGGTCTACATCAACCACAAGGGCTTCCCCTCCATCAACTGCCAGGTCGTGTGCAATGCCCAGGGCATAATAATGAATGTGTGTGCTGATTGCCCTGGAAGCTATCACGATTCCCACATCTGGCATCTGATGCAGCTGTTCCAGAGATTTGCCATTGGGGACATCCCTCACAGTCACCTAGTGGGGGATGCTGGATATGCACTGGAGTTGTGGCTGATGACACCCATCAGAAATGCACACACATCCGAACTAAAACTCCATAATGAGGCACATGCACAGGCCAGAATTATAGTAGAGCATGTGTTTGGGATGCTTAAGTCATGGTTCTGGTGCTTGGACACATCCGGTGGAGCCTTGCAGAACTCACCAGCTACATGTACCCAAACTGTCATTGTATGTGCCATGTTACACAATATGATCCTGCAGAATCAGCTGCAGCAGGAACAGCATGGGGCAGGGCCACACAGCCCCCCACCATTGCCAAGGCCTGCACAGGCACAGAGTGACTCTGAAGAGGAACAACCTGAGCCTGCCCCAGTAGGCAGAAGGAGGCATGCCCAGTACGCCCTGGCCTTGGCAAAGAGGCAACGCATAGCACATACACTGACACAAGAGGGACCCAGAGAATAACACCTCTCTCTGACTCTCACATATAGTAAAAGGGATGGCAAACATGACACTACCTGTGCTCAACCATGTGTAGGGAGTGTACTATGTGCATCTGACATAGGCAGCCCTGCAGCACCACCCTCAATACTGGGGCACCCACAAAGTAAGTGACTCACACATATCAGTCAGGGGGCTTCACATACCCAACAACAGTCACAGCCAGCAGGACAGGTGTAGACAAACACAAGCAAAGGCTGTGCTATGGCCTCTGAATGATGCCTATGGGTAACCGCCCCCCCAGGCCTACACAAACAGACCACAGCAGGTCAGGCAGTGGGATGTTAGTTCTGAAGGGTAGGAAGTCAGAAACTAATATGTACTAAGAAAACCAAACTGTTGCACCACAGCCAAAATAAATTCGTGGACAGAATCAGATAAAATCCTGCAAGTCTATTTATTGAATAAAAACAAGCATGAGAATACTTGTTAAGTAAAAAAACCTTTCGGCCCTGTCGTTAACAATGTTAGCGATATTCCTATAATGGTTGTTCACAGATTTCTCCATGTATTGAGATGGTTGGTCCCAAAGAGTAATTTGGATGCTGTCCTTTAACTGATAACAAAAGCGTACTGTCCAGCAAATATGTATTCACATATAGTAGTTCGCCAAGGTTCCAGCACAGGGCAAAATCTTCACCTTCGTAAAATAACGCACATGGAACAAATGTTACTTTTCCATTGTTGAAAATCACAAAGGCATGCTGACAAGGAAAAACTCCGAAACAGTAAACCCCAAACACACGATAAGCGCTTTCGGTTTTCACCTTCTTCAGATCGTAAGGGGTAGGAAAAATGATGTTCTTTTAAATAAGCTAGTAACCAATAGCTTTGCACTAAATCTGGCACCTTTTGCGAAGACAAATGATTCCTTGGAAGAAAGATAGGTACCTTTTATTCAAATGAAGTGTTATTCATCACGTTCTACAGCCAATAGACTGTTGGAAATCATTGTGCAACATCTAGGAGTGGAGGTTAAAATTGTGGCATCAAATCTGATATAACAAATGAGAGCCTCCAGAACTTGACGCACCTCCTGTGTTGTCAAGTTACGATATAACTTGGTATATTTATTACTTGAAATTACGCAAGTAGTCTTAAATGGCATTAAAACTCACTTGTTTCAGCCATCATACCTAACTTATCATACCAATATGGCTAAAAACAAAGTGAATATCATCTAGTTAGTTTTAGATCTCAGTCAATGTCCTGTCTCTGCTGGTACGTAAACAAACTTAATCAAAATGTCAAAAACGATGCATAATGCTTGTAAAAAAAGAATTTTTCACAAAAAAGTATACAATGAACTAAGTGCAAAGATTGACTTTCCTTGCTTCAAAAGGTAATTTTGGGTCTCCTCATTTTTAATACAGGTCTTAAAGGAACAAAGGCATTTAATCCAGGATGGCAATCTGCTTGCAGGTTGACAATCCATTTGGCTTCACTAAGTTCTGTTCTATTAGTAATATTGCCTCTTTTGATGTTAGGTGTAATGTGCTCAATAGCTTTGGAGCAGAAGCTATGGTTGGAAAAATGTTTAATATGTGCTGCTAGCGCATTATGAATATCTAACTTATGGATATCATTCATATGCCGTAAAATCCTTCTTTTAAATTGTTGGTTTGTCTTACCCAGATAGAAGCTAGTACAGTCATTGCAGGTGGCTAAACACACTATATTCTTAGTGCTACAGGTCACTTTGCAATTAAAATATTACTTAGTTGTGATAGGATGAATAAAAGAATTCCTTTTATCTATGAAACGACAAGCCATACAATTCCCACATGGGTAGGTGCCTTTTTTACCCAATGGCTTCTTCCTTCTAAAGCCATCCTTGTCGCATAGCAACCTCTTAATATTCTTTTTATTTTTGTATCCAAAGTTAGGTTTGGATCCTACAATGTCACAAAGTTTGGAATCGTGAGATATTATGGGCCAGAACTTTGAGATTACTTCTTTAATTTGTTGGTTGTCAGTACTGTATGTTAACATCAATCTCAATGGTGGTCGATGGCTGCTAACCACTTCTGTTGGTGTAATCTGATCACTATCTCGATCAGAGACTCTTAACAATGATGGATCCCATCTGTTGGGAATCCCACCAGTATGATCTTCTAGAGTTCTTAGGCCAGGACTAATTTCTTTTAAAGGGTAGCCACGTCTCAATAGACATGTCTTAAGGTTATTGGTTTCATCTTCAATTACTTCTTTTCTTGTACATCTTTTCTCAATTCTAGTTGTCTCATTTTTCATGATATTTCTAGTCACAAGCCTAGGGTGCATGCTATTCCTGTGGAGATAATGGTTCTTCCATGTTGGTTTTCGATATAAAGATGTTTCATATTTCCCCTCATTGCTTTTATATATATGAACATCAATAAAATTGATTTCATATCGTGAGCATTCACTTGTCAATTTTAAATATGTGGTTGTAGTATTCAAATACTGCACAAGAGATTTAAATTGACACTCTTCACCTTCCCATAGCAGGAACAGGTCATCCACAAAATGGCCATAATATTTCACATGATGATTCCATGGATTTAAGGGGCTTAAGATAAAATTTCTTTCCCATTCTGATAGCACTATATTGGCATAACTATTGGCGCATGGGGTGCGCATCGCTAATCCCCATCGCTGCCAATAGATATCCTGACCATACGTGAAAAAGTTATTCTCCAATACCATCTCCAGAAAAGAACAAACTAGTTCTGTTGAGTCTGGGCCAATTTTGTCTCCTGCTAGTTTTCTAACTGTGTCCAATCCTATTTGGTTGGGTATACAAGTAAACAGACTTGTAACATCCATTGTTATCAATAAAAGATGTTTTAAATCATGAGCCAAAGATATAGCCACCTTGAACTTATTCAAGAAGTCATCTGTGTCTCGTAGTACTGTAGGTATGAAAGATAACATAATTCTTAATTCTTTTTCTACAAACAAAGACATATTTTCTGTGAGCCATCCCTGACCAGCCACTATAGGGCGAAGTGGAGGGTTAAGCATATTTGTGTGTACTTTAGGAAGTCCACTTATAGATGGAATGGTAGCAAGATCAGTCTTGAAGAATTCATATTGCTCAAAGTCTATAATTCCTTGTATTAACATCGAGTGAAGTCGATCATGCACTTCATGAATGTGTTTATCTAATTTTTGAGATTTAACCAAAAAATACATCCTAGTATCACTCAATAAATCCTTCATCCCAGCTTTATACTTTTCAGCTTCTAACACCACAATACTGCCTCCTTTATCAGCTGGCTTTATGACTATTTCATCATTTGATCGTAAATTACAAATAGCTGCTCTTTCACCATTAGAAATGTTGTGAAAGTGTTTCGTATCTTTACCTGTTCTTATTTTCATAACTTCATCAGTACACATACGTGTAAACAGGTCAAGAGCTGGGTGGTTGGTAGGAACAAAGGAACTAGGTTTCTTCAGTGACTTTTGGTCTTTCTCTTTTATCCCAAAAATGTTCTTTAAAGAGACATTTCGTGAAAAACATTTCAAGTCAAAAACAAATTCACTTAGATCTGACTTCATGGATGGAATGAAAGTCAAACCTTTTTCTAAGACACTTAGTTCATCTCTAGTCAAAGAGTGATCAGATAAATTCATGACCAACGACCCTTCATTTAATTCATAGTCTTTTTTCTTTTCCTGTCCTGACTCATTGCCCGTGGATTCCTTTGCTGAGTCTGCTTCAGGAAAACCGGTAAATGGTGAGTGACAGGAATGTGTGTAACACCTTTCTTCGGTAGAGTGCCTATGTCTACATTCCTTGGATTGTTTTCTAAACATGGATTGTCATTGATTTCTGCATCAGATCCTACCCTGGAAGATCCCAATGGCTCGTTGGTAAAGTTTCTGACTTCCATTGAGGTACTGCTGGAATTATTGGGAGGTCTGTGAGGTCTCCTCGACTTGTCTATAGTATTTCTAAGGTTGTGAGAAATATTCTCTATATCATCTCTCGGCCATTCGAAGATTCTCCCATTCTTAAAATCCATGACATCTCTAGAAAGTTTTTTTATCTTTTGATCTTTCAACTTAGCTTCATAGGTACTCAGATTAAGCTGTAATGTCCTCACCTTATTCAATTGCATTTCAGTTAAATCAAATTTCTCAAGTTCTTCTTGTTTCTCTTTGATGAGTTCACCAATTTTTACTTCTTCCGGTTTGAAGAAGTCAATGATCAAACGCATATATCGGAAGCTAGTTTCTAAATTAATAGCTTGCCATTTGGCTAATAGTTCTGGAAACTGATTGCCGTAACTGGGCATGCACTTGATTCTCATGCCTCTTGGTATAACTTGTTTGTGCATACTAGCTTCTAAATGAAATCGTTGCCAGGTGAGTCTTTTTAGGTGATGTGCGGCTGCTTCGACTTCTCCTAAGAGACGTTCAAATCGTCCATCATCATTTATTTCCTCAGATGGTTCCTCTGAGAAATTCTCAAAGTTCAAGTGCAAAAGAGGATTAGTGGTAGCTTCTGATGGTGATGTTCCTGCATTCACCATCCTGAAGTCAAATAAATTTCTCATTCTTTGATTGACACGTTCTTCATCACCATTATTCGTATCAGCCATGTGTAGTGAGTTAAACCAAAAATAAAACAGCAGAAGAATGAATTCCTCACTACTAAGGCAACAGAAAGTAAAGAATCAAACACTAAGAAAACCAAACTGTTGCACCACAGCCAAAATAAATTCGTGGACAGAATCAGATAAAATCCTGCAAGTCTATTTATTGAATAAAAACAAGCATGAGAATACTTGTTAAGTAAAAAACCTTTCCGCCCTGTCGTTAACAATGTTAGCGATATTCCTATAATGGTTGTTCACAGATTACTCCATGTATTGAGATGGTTGGTCCCAAAGAGTAATTTGGATGCTGTCCTTTAACTGATAACAAAAGCGTACTGTCCAGCAAATATGTATTCACATATAGTAGTTCGCCAAGGTTTCAGCACAGGGCAAAATCTTTACCTTCGTAAAATAACGCACATGGAACAAATGTTACTTTTCCATTGTTGAAAATCACAAAGGCATGCTGACAAGGAAAAACTCCGAAACAGTAAACCCCAAACACACGATAAGCACTTTCGGTTTTCACCTTCTTCAGATCGTAAGGGGTAGAAAAAATTATGTTCTTTTAAATAAGCTAGTAACCAATAGCTTTGCGCTAAATCTGGTGCCTTTTGCGATGACAAATGATTCCTTGGAAGAAAGGTACGTACCTTTTATTCAAATGAAGTGTTACTGATCATGTTCTACAGCCAATAGACTGTTGGAAATCATCGTGCAACATCTAGGACTGGAGGTTAAAATTGTGGCATCAAATCTGATATAACAAATGAGACCCTCCAGAACTTCACGCACCTCCTGTGTTGTCAAGTTACGATATAACTTGGTATATTTCTTACTTGAAATTACGCAAGCAGTCTTAAATGGCATTAAAACTCACTTGTTTCAGCCATCATACCTAACTTATCATACCAATATGGCTAAAAACAAAGTGAATATCATCTAGTTAGTTTTAGATCTCAGTCAATGTCCTGTCTCTGCTGGTACGTAAAGAAACTTAATCAAAATGTCAAAAACGATGCATAATGCTTGTAAAAAAGAATTTTTCACAAAAAAGTATACAATGAACTAAGTGCAAAGATTGACTTTCCTTGCTTCAAAAGGTAATTTTGGGTCTCCTCGTTTTTAATACAGGTTTTAAAGGAACAAAGGCATTTAATCCAGGATGGCAATCTGCTTGCAGGTTGACAATCCATTTGGCTTCACTAAGTTCTGTTCTATTAGTAATATTGCGTCTTTTGATGTTAGGTGTAATGTGCTCAATAGCTTTGGAGCTGAAGCTATGGTTGGAAAAATCTTTAATATGTGCTGCTAGCACATTATGGATATCTAACTTACGGATATCATTCATATGCCGTAAAATCCTTCTTTTAAATTGTTGGTTTGTCTTACCCACATAGAAGCTAGTACAGTCATTGCAGGTGGCTAAATACACTATATTCTTAGTGCTACAGGTCACTTTGCAATTAAAATATTCCTTAGTTGTGATAGGATGAATAAAATAATTCCTTTTATCTATGAAACGACAAGCCATACAATTCCCACATGGGTAGGTGCCTTTTTTACCCAATGGCTTCTTCCTTCTAAAGCCATCCTTGTCGCATAGCAGCCTCTTAATATTCTTTTTATTTTTGTATCCAAAGTTAGATTTGGATCCTACGATGTCACAAAGTTTGGAATCGTGAGATATTATGGGACAGAACTTTGAGATTACTTCTTTAATTTGTTGGTTGTCAGTACTGTATGTTAACATCAATCTCAATGGTGGTCGATGGCTGCTAACCACTTCTGTTGGTGTAATCTGATCACTATCTCGATCAGAGACTCTTAACAATGATGGATCCCATCTGTTGGGAATCCCACCAGTATGATCTTCTAGAGTTCTTAGGCCAGGACTAATTTCTTTTAAAGGGTAGCCACGTCTCAATAGACATGTCTTAAGGTTATTGGTTTCATCTTCAATTACTTCTTTTCTTGTACATCTTTTCTCAATTCTAGTTGTCTCATTTTTCATGATATTTCTAGTCACAAGCCTAGGGTGCATGCTATTCCTGTGGAGATAATGGTTCTTCCATGTTGGTTTTCGATATAAAGATGTTTCATATTTCCCCTCATTGCTTTTATATATATGAACATCAATAAAATTGATTTCACATCGTGAGCATTCACTTGTCAATTTTAAATATGTGGTTGTAGTATTCAAATACTGCACAAAAGATTTAAATTGGCACTCTTCACCTTCCCATAGCAGGAACAGGTCATCCACAAAATGGCCATAATATTTCACACAATGATGCCATGGATTTAAGGGGCTTAAGATAAAATTTCTTTCCCATTCTGATAACACTATATTGGCATAACTATTGGCGCATGGTGTGCCCATCGATACTCCCCATCGTTGCCAATAGATATCCTGACCATACGTGAAAAAGTTATTCTCCAATACCATCTCCAGTAAAGAACAAACTAGCTCTGCTGAGTCTGGGCCAATTTTGTCTCCTGCTAGTTTTCTAACTGTGTCCAATCCTATTTGGTTGGGTATACAAGTAAACAGACTTGTAACATTCATTGTCGTCAATAATAGATGTTTTGTATCATGAGCTAAAGATATAGCCACCTTGAACTTATTCAAGAAGTCATCTGTGTCTCGTAGTACTGTAGGTATGGAAGATAACATAATTCTTAATTCTTTTTCTACAAACAAAGACATATTTTCTGTGAGCCATCCCTGACCAGCCACTATAGGGCGAAGTGAAGGGTTAAGCATATTTTTGTGTACTTTAGGAAGTCCACTTATAGATGGAATGGTAGCAAGATCAGTCTTGAAGAATTCATATTGCTCAAAGTCTATAATTCCTTGTATTAACATCGAGTGAAGTCGATCATGCACTTCATGAATGTGTTTATCTAATTTTTGAGATTTAACCAAAAAATACATCCTAGAATCACTCAATAAATCCTTCATCCCAGCTTTATACTTTTCAGCTTCTAACACCACAATACTGCCTCCTTTATCAGCTGGCTTTATAACTATTCCATCGTTTGATCGTAGATTAAAAATAGCTGCTCTTTCACCACTGGAAATGTTGTGAAAGTGTTTCGTATCTTTACCTGTTCTTATTTTCATAACTTCATCAGTACACATACGTGTAAACAGGTCAAGAGCTGGGTGGTTGGTAGGAACAAAGGAACTAGGTTTCTTCAGTGACTTTTGGTCTTTCTCTTTCATCCCAAAAATGTTCTTTAAAGAGACATTTCGTGAAAAACATTTCAAGTCAAAAACAAATTCACTTAGATCTGACTTCATGGAAGGAATGAAAGTCAAACCTTTTTCCTAAGACACTTAGTTCATCTCTAGTCAAAGAGTGATCAGATAAATTCATGACCAACGACCCTTTATTTAATTCATAGTCTTTTTTCTTTTCCTGTCCTGACTCAATGCCCGTGGGTTCCTTCGCTGAGTCTGCTTCAGGAAAACTGGTAAATGGTGAGTGACAGGAATGTGTGTAACACCTTTCTTCGGTAGAGTGCCTATGTCTACATTCCTTGGATTGTTTTCTAAACATGGATTGTCATTGATTTCTGCATCAGATCCTACCCTGGAAGATCCCAATGGCTCGTTGGTAAAGTTTCTGACTTCCATTGAGGTACTGGTGGAATCATTGGGAGGTCTGTGAGGTCTCCTCGATTTGTCTATAGTATTTCTAAGGTTGTGAAAAATATTCTCTATATCATCTCTCGGCCATTCGAAGATTCTCCCATTCTTAAATTCCATGGCATCTCTAGAAAGTTTTTTTATCTTTTGATCTTTCAACTTAGCTTCATAGGTACTCAGATTGAGTTGTAATATCCTCAGCTTATTCAATTGCATTTCAGTTAAATCAAATTTCTCAAGTTCTTCTTGTTTCTCTTTAATAAGTTCACCAATGTTTACTTCTTCAGGTCTGAAGAAGTCAATGATCAAACGCATATATCGGAAGCTGTTTTTTAAATTAATAGCTTGCCATTTGGCTAATAGTTCTGGAAACGGATTGCCATAACTGGGCATGCACTTAATTCTCATGCCTCTTGGTATAACTTGTTTGTGCATACTAGCTTCTAAATGAAATTGTTGCCAAGTGAGCCTCTTTAGGCGATATGCGGCTGCTTCGACTTCTCCTAAGAGATGTTCAAATCGTCCATCATCATTTATTTCCACAGATGGTTCCTCTGATAAATTCTTAAAATTCAAGTGCAAAAGAGGATTAGTAGTAACTTCTGATGGTGATGCTCCTGCATTCACCGTCTTGAAGTCAAATAAATTTCTCATTCTTTGATTAACACGTCCTTCATCACCATTATTTGTATCAGCCATGTGTAGTGAGTTAAACCAAAGATAAAACAGCAGAAGAATGAATTCCTCACTACTAAGGCAACAGAAAGTAAAGAATCAAACACTAAGAAAACCAAACTGTTGCACCACAGCCAAAATAAATTCGTGGACAGAATCAGATAAAATCCTGCAAGTCTATTTATTGAATAAAAACAAGCATGAGAATACTTGTTAAGTAAAAAACCTTTTGGTCCTGTCGTTAACAATGTTAGTGATATTCCTATAATGGTTGTTCACAGATTACTCCATGTATTGAGATGGTTGGTCCCAAAAAGTAATTTGGATGCTGTCCTTTAACTGATAACAAAAGCGTACTGTCCAGCAAATATGTATTCACATATAGTAGTTCGCCAAGGTTCCAGCACAGGGCAAATTCTTTACCTTCGTAAAATAATGCACATGGAACAAATGTTACTTTTCCGTTGTTGAAAATCACAAAGTCATGCTGACAAGGAAAAACTCCGAAACAGTAAACCCCAAACACACGATAAGCGCTTTCGGTTTTCACCTTCTTCAGATCGTAAGGGGTAGGAAAAATGATGTTCTTTTAAATAAGCTAGTAACCAATAGCTTTGCGCTAAATCTGGCGCCTTTTGCGATGACAAATGATTTCTTGGAAGAAAGGTACGTACTTTTTATTCAAATGAAGTGTTATTCATCACGTTCTACAGCCAATAGACTGTTGGAAATCATCGTGCAACATCTAGGACTGGAGGTTAAAATTGTGGCATCAAATCTGATATAACAAATGAGAGCCTCCAGAACTTGACGCACCTCCTGTGTTGTCAAGTTACGATATAACTTGGTATATTTCTTACTTGAAATTATGCAAGCAGTCTTAAATGGCATTAAAACTCACTTGTTTCAGCCACCATACCTAACTTATCATACCAATATGGCTAAAAACAAAGTGAATATCTTTTTTACAAGCATTATGCATCGTTTTTGACATTTTGATTAAGTTTGTTTACGTACCAGCAGAGACAGGACATTGACTGAGATCTAAAACTAACTAGATGATATACACTTTGTTTGTTTTGCGGTAAGCCTGGTGGCCATTGCCCACTACCGCTGATGACAGAGACAAGTCCTCACAACTGCAGTGCCATACACAATACCCATCAGTATAACACAAGCTAGCAGTAAGCCATTGCAAATGTATGGTGGTAACATGTGTCACCATCTGAAAGACTGACATGGCATGGCTGTTGGTCTACATATACTAGCAGTACACAGGGGAAAGTATCCCAGACATACAGTATATATTGTGTCACTGTGAAATGGACACATCCTTGGAAATGTACATACAGGTATGCATCACATTATTTGGTCCTGTAGAAGGGGATTCTGGTGTTGTCTGCCCAAACTCTCGCAGATCACAAACGAGGTAGGACTGATGTATTGGGAAACAGCTGATGTACCTGCACATGCAAGCATAACTGGAATGCCGAATGCATATCTCTGTGTCAGATGCAAATAGTGTCCATAGCACGCATGCACCCAGCTCATGCAAACGCCACCCACAGGCAACTCTCTGGTCATATCCCTGCTGTGGGGAATGGGTACAGTTAGACCCCACCTGTATATGGTAATAGCGGAAGACTGCAACATGCAGTGCCGGTGTCCCATGCAGGTGTGTCCCTAGTGGTAGGTAGCACCCTGCCAGCATCCACACCACCTGAGCAAGACTGTTAGGAGGTATTAGCATGAACACCAATCACACCTACCCTGTCACCCCAGGGGAATATACTGTATAGTGGTCTGGGACTGTAAGACTGACAGAATGCAACGACCTTCCACATCTGGCATGCAGCAACACCTAATGCCCCACAGGCATCTGCCAAAGGCCTGTGTCTCACACATGCTGCCAATGCATGTTATGTCACGGACACCCAAGTAACAACATAACACACTCCACATAAGCCATATGCAAGGCCATATGGACAAACCACAGTACATGTCCACCATGTCCCACTGCATGAACTGTAGACAAACACTAACACAAACCTGTGATGGGTTGATACCCTTTGGGAAAGTATCAGATAATGTATGCATAATCTATGGAAGAGGTTAGAATAACAGAGGGTGGGGGTGGGAGCATGGGCAGCATGGAATGTACAGGGTCCAACACCAAGCTGTGTGCACACACTATCCCTGTCTGCAAATATATACATGCGTGGCTACACACATGCCCGTACACCACAATATGGTAAATGTCCTGATCCATGGTCCCTGCCCCTGGCTGACCTGTGCAAATCTGTACAGCTGTGAGGCATTGCCACAGCAAGATAAGCCCATACTGTCATGCTGATGGGTGTACAAGTATGGGATCCTCTGCCAGTACTGTACCAAGTGGCTGAACCGGATACACAAACCCAGCCCCAAGTGTCTGCAGCTCTCCCTCTAGAATGGCATAACTTACCATTAATACGTAGGTGTCTGCCTACAATACCGGACACAGCCGCAGTCCCCCTTGTCCCCCAAGACATCATTGTGAGCAAGAATGTCCACCTGACAGTACATGAGGACAGGAAACATCACTGTGTATAACAGTACATGTCTGAATATCTCTGCTAACAGCAGTACCATGCACCTGAAGCAGCACAGACACAATCATCTACAATACACACTATCCCCTGCACAGTTTGTCCCCATATTGGTAAATGATCGATGGATACCCTGCAGAAACAGTATGCTTCCTGTAGGTGTACAACACAAAGGTCTGCAGTACAAACTACCTGGACTCGATCCACACATTCAGTCCAGATGGGCATACTGGTCATGCTCTCACACTTAGAAAAAGGAAGGCAATGTCAGTCAACAACATACTGAAAGGTCATACTGGGCATGCTCACACACTTAAACAAATGAAGGCCACATCTGCAAACACCAGTGGACCAGACATATCTGGCAGTCACAGATGTTAGTGCAGACACTCCTCAGTATGCACCACTTATGCTTTGCACACACAGTGGATAGGAATACAGACATATATCTAAGGACAACACACTATAATAAGCCAAAGGTAGACGTACATAGATGTGTGGAAGAGGGTGACTGTGACAAGGAACCATCCAGGCCTGTCCCACCCAGCACACAGCCAAAGGGCAACAACCACATGATATCACTTGCTGTAGATACTAGCCACTGGTATCTGTCAGCATTACAGACTATGTGGTGCAAGTGTTAGCTGTGCAACATGACTGTACAAGGAAGTAGTCATCTAGCAGCTGTATACATGTACCTGTGGAATATGACCCTGTGTGTGCCCGCATGTGGTGTGTCAACCTCTAGGTGAATGGGTTATGGCCCATGCATACACACTGCCCTCCTCATAGCCCTACTATGACAAGCCTGCTGAGGTCATCCACTGTGAAATACACCTTTGGGAGAGCTGTAGCCCAGTAATCTCCATGGTGCACCCTATAACTGTGTACTGCTGTAGTGTGATAAACTATTTATGTAGGAGTTCAAATCCCAGACTTGGCAAGTGTGTGTGTGTGTGTGTGTGTGTGTGTGTGTGTGTGTGTGTGTGTGTTTGTGTATCTGTCCCTGTCTGTGTAGGGAGCAATTCCTTTTAGGCTACTCACACTCCTTACAATTTGAATGCCCTACTTTGTCAAGGCTGCTGATGTCATCCACCTAGATATACACCTCTGTGAAGGCTGTAGTTCAGTAATCTCCGTAGCACATTCTATAACTGTGTACTGCTGTAATGTGATAAGATAGGTAGGAATTCTAATCCCAGACTTGGCAAGTGTGTGTGTCTGTCCCTGTCTGTGTAGAGAGCAGTTCCTTTTTAGGCTACTCACACTCCCTACAATTTGAATGCCCTACTTGTCAAGGCTGCTGATGTTATCCACCTAGAAATACACCTCTGGGAAGGCTGTAGCCCAGTAATCTCTATAGCATGTTCCATAACTGCGTACAGCTGTAGTGTGATAAGATAGTTGGGTAGGAGTTCTAATCCCAGACTTGGCAAGTGTGTGTGTGTGAGTGTGTGTGTGTGTGTGTGTGTGTGTGTGTGTGTGTGTGTGTGTGTGTGTGTAGGGAGCAATGCCCTACTTTGGCAAGCCTGCTGATGTCATTCACTGTGAAATACACCTTTGGGGAAGGGGTACTCTAGCAACCCCTGTGGGGCGTCTTATAACAGCATCATGCTGTAGTGTGATATGGAACTCTGGTAGGGGTTCTATCCCCACACATGGCAGTTGTGGATATTTTGTGTGTGTTTCTATGTCTGTGTAGGGAGCAATGCATTTTAGTCTAGTCGAACGCAGTACAATTCAAATGCCCTAATTTGACAATCCTGCTGATGTCATTCACTGTGAAATACACCTTTGGTGAAAGAGTACTTCAGTAATCTCTGTGGCACATCCTGTAACGGCGTAGTGCTGTAGTGTGATATACTAGTTAGGTAGGAGTTCTCATCCCAGACATGACAGGTGTGTGTGTGTGTGTGTGTGTGTGTGTGTGTGTGTGTGTGTGTGTGTGTGTGTGTGTGTGTGTCTGTGTTTGTCATTCGTATACTGTATGGAGGTGGTTGTGAGTGTGTAACAACTGGACTCAATGTGGAGTGGGTTTTGCAAATTTCTTATATGGTGGGCCAAGTATATATCACAATGTCTACTGCACAGGGATAACAAATGTGAAATAGCCGAGAGGCTAGTGTGCAAATCCATACCCCTAAATGTGAAATCTATGCCAGCTGAACAACGTTAGCAACCCTTGTATTACCCAGTGAACACTCTCATCCCATGTCTCATACACACACACATGCACACACACAAACACACACACACACACACACACACACACACACACACACACACACACACACACACACACACACACACACACACACACACACACTTGCCTAGGCAACAGCTGCAATGTTGGTAGTACCCCACATATTGCTCACTGATAGTAACCATGGTGTGATTGCAGTGGGCTACAGAGGGCATGGTACCCTGTCCATCAGTCCAATAAGCATGTACATGCTGACAGTGCACCTCCCCCATGTTCCCCACTGGACACCTGCAACACCTGTGGTGCCATCAAATGTGACTCACAAAGGACATACCATGCCTAAAACACAACCCCTGTATGGACAGATGCCACTGACACCTGGGAATACAAGTATCATGCTATCAATGTAAGTGCAGGGTCACTCTGCTGTCCATTAACGGGTCCTGCCACATGAGGCCAGGACTGGCACATCTGATGATAACAATCTGTGTACACAACATGGGCCAGACACCCCAGGTACAGTTCTACATGTCACTTTTCATGCATGTAGGAGGTGTGCACATCCCAGACACTGTCCATATCATGGACTAAGGAATACATACATGGCAAGCAATGCACAGCATTAGCCATATGCAATAGTCACCCAGGTGACTGGATGGTGAATACAATACCCACCTGTGTGGGCAACTCCAGACACTACATCCCTGAGCTAAATTGCAGACCATTGTCATGTGGCCTGATGCTAAGGTATACCCATCACCTAGCCTTGTATAGCCATCTGGCACTGTCGACTACAACACACCCTTGAAGCAGTGCACCCATGCATGTCAGTACTGGCACCTGTTTCTGTGTGTGTGTGTGGTGTATGATGCGTATGACCACATTCACAATCACTGCAACCCCCACTGGCATACTGAAGCATGCTGTCTGATGTCAGACACCTCCACATACCCTTTGTACATATAACCTCCGTATGACCCCTGTGGTGCATGTGATATCTGCTCAGTACTGTGTTGTGGCAATCCCACTAGTGATGAATTGTATTCCTGGCCTTGCCAAGTGTGTCAATGTGTGTATGTCCCTTTGAGAGTGTGGCTGTGTTGACGCTGATACCTGTTCATAAGGACAGGCACATGTACTACACCTACCGCATAGCTACCATATCCCTGTTGCAGATGTCACTCACCATCGCATATATGTTCTGAGGGCTCCCCAACATGTAACCTATGTGGCCCATCCATTAACTGCATGGACATGTGATAGCACTACATAGTCATCGGTTTTGATATCCTGTACTGGTAGGTGTGTGACATAAACATACTTAGGTTTTACTCTCCCACCCCTCCCTGGCTTTTCTGTGCCTCTGTCTGCCTCTCTCACTCCCTTTCTGGTGGATGTGGAGACTTAGACCTGCATTGCTTGGGCAGCAGCATGTGTATTTTAAGTGATGCTCAGGATCAGCTGATGGCCTCTGCATGAATTGCAGCCCTACACTACCTGGTTGCATGTGGAACAGCTGTGGTAACAGTCCCATAGCCAATTGCATGCAAACACACACCAATATCTAGGAGCATCATGTTGGTTTTGGGCCTTTCATTCACTGTGAGCAGGAACTCGATCTGTTGTTTGGCAAACAACATCTAAGATGGATTGGGGATTTACTTCTAACAACATACACTGTGGAAACAGGCCAACACACAGGAGGGGGATGTGCCTGACTTTACTGCAGACTGTAAGTGCTGCTATACTGCATTTGGAGTAATGTTGGTTTAACAGGGTGTATGTGGATATGGCTGTCCTATATGTTTTCATACCTGCCATGTCAGTGCTATGTTTATGAGGGAACACCCATCTGTAGGGTCATCTGCAGACTGGCCAGTGTGTGGTGCCTTATGTTTCAGGTGTTACCCACAGAGCACCTGTCTGTGAACTGCAGAAGGTAGTGTGAGGATTACAGTCTGTAGATGGTGACAGCAGTGAGAGTTACTGACTTCATATCCCTCATAGGACATATGTTGCAACAAACCCTGTTACAACAGTAAATGTATGAGGTTATCACAGCAACATGTCAATATTGGCCCTGTGTATGTGCCTCCAGCCACAACCCTATCAACCTTTGTACATGTGTCATGCTGTAAGGGGTGCATATGTGCTGTACACCATAATTAGTGACATCATATCTGATAACAAGCCAGTGAGATATCAGACTGCTACACATGTTATGTATATAGGGATTATATTTGATGACATAACCTGAACATTTTGTGGTTGTGTGTACAGTACTGAAATCTATGTACTTATGGTGATTGTCAGCAGTGTGTGTATTGTTAATATGTACCTTGGCCTGTGTACAGACTGTGGTAGATGTTACTGTTCTTGGTCCTGTTCTTACTGATGTTACATGCTGCTCCACTGTATGTTACCCTATCGGTTGACATGTTTGTAGGGCCATACACGCACATGTCCCAAACCACAGACTGGCATCGGAGCACACTGTAGCAGCCCAGTATATGTAGGCTTAGTGTGTGAGTGGCACATATGAGGTTGGTGTTGAACAGATAGTCCATATACAGTAATAATACGCTAGCATACCATATGTGGCTGTGTTCACATTGATTGTGGTTATGCACTTTCAAACAGGTGTATGTTACTCTGTGCTGTGGCATGCCTGTAGAGCCTGCTATATATGCAGGTATATGTGCATTCCCCCATAGGAAATGTAAGCCAGTGTTGAGCCGGTCTGCCTGTAGCCTGCACAGTGCTTTGTTACATGCCTAGCAGCTTAGTGTACTTACCCAGTGAGATGTAATGTCCAGATACTTGCCAGATGCACTGTTGTTGGGCCACCATAACAGTCATGTATGTCAGCCAGAGCAGTGGGATGCTGTACAGATGCATGTCAATATCTACTGGGTAGTATGTGACCATGGCACCTCTGTACCAGTGGTTATTATGTGGCAGGACAGGCAGGGATGTGTGAATGCATAACCTATGGGGGCACGTGTATACCAGTAGTTACGTGTTATACCCATCTACATGGGTGTGTACATGTTAAAAGCGGATGTGACCCCCCCCCCCCACACACACACACCATGTCTGTGAAGACACTCCATATTACAGTAGCAATAGTCTACAAATATACCTGCTATACATGCCTGACATCCCCTTGCACTATGAAGTTGGGACTATAGGGGCTGAGGTAGGGCTACACTCCATGTTCAGGACATATGGTGAAGATATGTGTACATATAATTATCCAGATATCTATATAGACATACACATATACATATCAACATATATAGATGGATATGTATATGTACATAGCTATACAAATAAACACCCAGATATATACATATACAGAGTAATATATGCCTACACATATACAGATAGAGAAACATATGCACATATACATATGGATATCTACATATATATTGACAGTAGTAGTTATATCAGAATAGATATGTATGCACATATAGTTATTGATATCTACATATATATCAACATAATTAGGCATATCCGTTCACATAGGATGTGCATACATATATAGCTATATATAAATATGTCTATATGTACATATACGTATATCTATATATACATATATCTATATATACATATATGTATATTGGAGCACTACAGAATACTGAAAGCCCAAAGTCCTGAAGACCGTCAGGGGTGAGATGCCTTAAGGTATATGGATGTACATTACCATACAATCCATCTTGGTTAAATGCAGACCCACTACCACCTGCCATACATACTGTTCTGTTTGTCAGTGTGCTTGTGATGGTGTCAGTTGTGCCTTGTTATGTAACAGTTACATCCCATTGTGTCAGTTGAGGTCTTTACCCTCTAGGGATTGTCTACAGAGTGTAGATAGAGGCTGCTGAATTATACATCTGCATTACTTACTGTTGAGTGTTTGGTATCTGGTGGGCCAGTCTGTCTTTACTATTGTACTACTTGATGGCCTTGGCCTGGACAGCAACATTTGTTAACATTTCCAGACTACTGTAGTAGTATAACTGTTTCACAGTTGCATTACTCAGTTTATATGGATGTCCGTGTCTATACAGCTATACCACATGGCATATACAACTGTAATAGAACACAAATAAAGCTTTCCCATTTATGCAAACCTGTGTGTGGTGTTATATCCTTTGATTTCTCTGTGAGTATATGTTGCAGGCAATGATTGTCATTTGTATGGGTGGTTCATACAGTCTCCAGTTGGTAAGGTGGTAACTGTAGGAATATTGGCTGTTCCATATTGTGTGCACCTGCTACATATGTATCTTACTATACATATCTCTGCGTGTGTATGTGTAGTTACATATATATATATATATATATATATATATATATATATATATATATATATATATGTATATCTGTATCTGCACATATGTGTCTGTGTATATGTATCCTAGGAATGCCTATGTCATGTCAAGTCCTGGTTATGGGATCTGCAACACTTGGTAGTGTAATGCAGGGCAGGCGTTTTTGGCTATGGGGGGGGGGTTCCTATTCGTACAAGATGTATATTGTTTGGGGCCTCTCAACCCCATTAACGGTGCATGTGGACATATTTGTTTTTGTTATTGTCCCATTGTTATCTACAGATGCATGTCCGTATATACTTATAAAGATATATATATATATATATATCTGCTTACATAAATGTAACTATGTCTGTATATACCTACATAGATATATATGTCTGCTTACATATATATAACTTGCTGTACGTATTTAGACATATAGATGTAGACATATATATCTATAGATGTAGGCATTTGCACATATATATATATATATATATATATTCATATATATATATATATATATATATATATATATATATATATATATATATATATATATATATATATATATATATATATATATATATATATATATATATATATCTATATACATATATAGATATGTTGTATCTGTTTATATATTAATATATTTACACACACACACATACATCTACATGTTGGAATACATTCCCTGTACTGTTGAATGACTGGGCTGGATGATATGTTTGTGAATACATCAGGGTTACATGTATCTGACATGGCTTGTTGGTAAATCACTTTGTCTATGATGTGCAGGATCCTGCATTCCAGCCTTGCAGAGGTTGTTTATTTTGTTGCTAGGCAGAACAAGGGCCGTTGGATACAGAGTGATTAAGGCACTTTTGAGCAGTTGTAAGCTAGTTTGCGGGAGTTTGTGTGGATGTAAGCAATGCTAACTTCCGGTTACAGTTTCTTACACTGATTTAGTTTTTCAATTGCTTAACCAGTGTAGGCATTGTTTACCCACACGCAAACAGGCTTAAACCCGCTTACTGCTGCTTAAAAGTGCTTACTCCCGTGTTAATTTCTTTAAAAGAAAAGAAAAAGGGGTTGATAGGAAAGTGGTGAAAAAAGGGGCACAAAGAGGGAAAGACAGTAGGGAAACTAGCCAGGGATGTGCAGGGAAGGGTGTAGGGAAGGTCCATAGCTGCCCATTTCTTCTACAGCAACAGCTGTGCATATACACTGAACTTGGAGGTAGATTTGGATATGCAAACCCCTGGGAGGGGGTGAGGACAATAATAATAAGTTGTGATGCCAATTAGACCGGATTACATGTGTCCAGTGGACACGTGTGAAATGGGCAGCTATGTATGGGGCGAGATTTTTTTGTGGGAACATATTGCTCTTTTTTTCAGGTGAGAATGGGATGTTGGGGAGGGGTAGTAGGTATATTTGGGGAGGTAGATTGGGTAGCTTAACAGACAAGGCATACAAGACGCATACAGGGTAGGTATATGACCCATGTGGGGGTAAACACCTTGATGGGGAGGGGTGTTGGGATATCGGAAGCCCATAAGTCCCCTAGTGGAAACAGTGGGACTGAGGTCCCTACACATGGGCAGTCACCACTGCACCTTCACAGCCCCAAAGGTGGCTGTGCTGGGGGCTGAGCCGAAGAGCCAGGCTGACCCTCTACTCTACACATGGCCCTCGAGCTGGCATAGAAGATCACCAAACTGCTGGTTGATCTCTCTATGCACCATGACCCCGACCTAGCGACAGGTGACAGGTGCCTGTCCTCCCCCATTCCCGGGGGGGCAAGCCCCATCCCCTGAGGTGGTTCCACCCAAAGATGGTGCAGGACCAATGGACAGGGAGGTCTCGGGTTGGGCCCCAGACATGCTGGGTGCCCGTTGCCACAGCCAGCTGAGGTGGGACAGGTGGGTCGGCTGGGACCGGCCTTCCCAAGCATGCTATAGTGTTTAGATTTCATCATCATATGTGGGTTAGTAATAGTCAACACATTCCAGGGTTAGGTATAACAGCATGCATAGATATTCCCATTAACCCATACACCAGATACGGAACAGTTGCATAGAAAACAGAACACATGCATATATGGGACCACAGTGGTAATAAGAACAGCATGCAGGTACATTGATGGCACCATACCACCAATGTTGGAATAATTCAATATAGCACATGCATGGGAACAATTAAAATGTTTATCAAACAATTGGACAATATCAGAACATAGGTGTCATTACATACCAGTTGAGGTGGGTATGTTGATTATTGTTGGAGATATGGTGGAGGGGGGGAGATGTCAATTAACAGCTAGTATATTCCTGTAGTCCACATTACTTCCCTAGTCAGTGCTGTTATCTGTACCTTACAAGTCTTACCACACTACCCTATAGCATTAGTTTGGACAGAGATATGGCTGTCGTCATCATTACATATGAACTGGTTTCACCTGCAGTATACACCTCTTACCTGGTATACCTGTAGAGGGAATGTTTGTTAACACTAACTAACTATTTCTACACATGCTCCCAGATTCTGGGTTGATGTTGTGCACATAGCTATCCAACTCTTTCTGCACAGACTCTGGCCATGTGTTGACCACATGCTGGTGTGCCGGGACATATCTAGAATATTGCCCTCTTCCACCTTTAGTGACCTGACACACACATATACATGCTTTCCTGCACAGTTATATTATGTAGCACAGTGTGGGTGACAGTGATCAGTAATACTTTATTATTCAGAGAAACTGCAATACTCACAATTCCCTACAATACCAGAGTGAACAGTACCATTACAGGTTGTAATGGTCCTTATTTCTCAGCACAGTGTTCATATCTGATGCACCTGTGGGAGCAATGTTAGTTAGCACTACCTGACTGTTGCCACACAAAGTTGTTGATTACACATTAGTATTATGTGCATACATCTCACTCTGTTACTGTACACACTCTGGTCACAGCTTGACAACATGGGAGTGTAGACAGGACATATTTGAAATATTACTCTCCTAACAGTTTTGGGGGTTGCTACAGTGACAGGTGTGTTCTCATAGATGTTTGACAATCACTTGTATTCCCTCTTTACTAGCTAAACATCTGGGATCATCCCACAGACTTACCAGGGGGACAGGCAGCAGATATGGGCCCATATACTAGACATTCTGGCCTCATCTGTACAGTTGTGGGGTATGATGCTGCATGCAGCCTACTTCCACTCCCAGGATTCAGATCATGGCTGTGTCTGCTACAACTTAAACACTGTCCATCACAGTTGTGTCTTCTATATAGATATTGCTGTATATCTCCTATCTGCTTTCTGTCTTATTAATCCCCTGTGTTTCTGCATTCTGACCTCATTTTACAACACTCTTATACAGATTTCCTAGACAGTTATATGTTGTAGGACAGTGTGGGCGACAGTGATGTGTAATACCACATTATTCAGAGCAACTGCATCAGTCACAATGCCATACAATACCAGTGTGAACAGTACCAGTACTAGGTATCATACCTGTATTTCTGGGCACAGTGTTGGTATCTGACAGACCTGTGGGAGAAATGTTTATTAGCACTACCTGAATGTTCCCACACACAGTACCAGATTACACATTACTATTATGCACATACATCTCATGCTGTTACCATACACACTCTGACCACAGCTTGACAAGTTGGGTGTAAATGGGACATACGTGGCTTCTTAGTCTCATAAGGTATTGGGTAGTTGCTAGTATGCAGCTTTGTTCTCATAGATGTGTGCCAATCAGTTGTATTTCCTGTTTGTTGCCTATATGTCTGGGATCATCCCACTGATTTCCCAGGGAGACAGGTTGATAGGCAACAGATATGGGCTACTTTACTGGATATTCTGGACATATCTGTACAGTTGTGGGGTATGATTCTGTATGCAGACTACTACCACTGACAGTATTCGAACCATGGCTGTGTGTGTGCTAAAAAAACAACAGTTCACATCTCAGTTGCATATGCTGCTCGGTTTTTGTTGTCTGCATTTTCCCTGTTTACTGTCTATGTGTCTCTTAGTTGTACTAAATGTCCTCTGGGGATTACACCTGTCATATACAGGCATTCCTACACATTCAATTTATGGTGCACAGTGTGGGTAACAGTGCTTAATACAACAGTACTATTACATGACTGCAAATCTACATTACCATATGATACCAGAGTATATACATGCAGTCCAGCAGTTAGACCTTTATTGTCAGGCTATTACACATTTATTGACATACAAACCATATGAGACTCTTCCTGCCATATTCTCTAGTGTATGCAGTACTTGCCTTTAACAATACAGGTTTTATACAGGCAATTAATTTAATATTACTTTTAGTTTTATTTTCTATGACAGTAAATGCATGAGTATTACTGACCTGCCTCGCATCGCAACTTCGTCAGGTGACTGACGTGGGCCTCCTGGTTCACAGCCCACTCCATTGCAGCTGTGGGGAACATATGAAGATTATTTAGCCATACCTATCCATGATATACCTGAGATGGCAATTATTACACACATACTGGGGTGATACTTGCACACAACTGGAACATCCCTGTTGCTCTAGCCTCTTGGATCCACTCCTCCAAGAGGTTCCCCTTACACTGCTTCAGGTCAGCCTAGTGATGCCTGACCTGCTCACCAATTCGGGGTATGCCAGTGGCACTGGTGTGGTCATGATTGAGACGGTCCCAGGCCTCCACCTTATATTGGGAGCCCTGGTACCAGCCCTGCAGCAGTCTCTGATCATGGTTTTGACAAGGAGTCCTGCCATGACTTTGGACTCCTGGATGCACCAGCTCTGTGCCCAAAAGTGCACACCTTCTCTCCTTACTGCCATTGTGCCTGCAAGAGGAAGCTACAACCAGTTATGATATGTATTCCTGCCTCTTGGGTTTAAGTAGGCCGATTTTCTGCACTTTTCCTTGATTGGCCAGTTTTGAAAAGGCTAGTCTATGGGAAAACCTGCTTACCTAGGGTTGGCATTGTTTAAAGGGGTATAACACTGGGCACAGTGAGTTAACTGGCCTACACATTGCTTACACCTCCTAAGCTGGCCTGTGCAATGCTTAGCATTGCTTACAGTAGACTTTGCATTATAATTCCTTTTTGGCATTGAGTTATTATTCATTACACCTTATATGTATGCCTGGTATCCATGATTCATGTGTACGTACACTGTATGGGGTCCTTGTGCTTTATTGGGCAATTCAACACTCTGTTACAATTACACCTGACTTCTGGCCTTACTGCTGTACTCCGGTTCACATATTTATGTTATGTAGTGGGTTAAGACACATATGTCTGTATACTGATTCTTTTCACAGGTTCAGTTTGGTTTTACTATGGTGAAGACTTTTTTGCTGATACCTCATTCTTCTGTACTTCTGTGATGGCTTGGTAGTTAACTACTGTGACTATGGTGTATAGGGTCCTGGGTTCGAGACCTGCATGGCTGTTTATTTTGTTGATGGGCAGAACAAGCCCCGTTGGATACAGAGTGATTAAGGCACTTTTGAGCATTTGTAAGCAGGTTTGCACAGGTTTGCGTGATGGTAAGCACTGCTAACCTGCCTTTACATCTGCTTACAGAGAGTTAGCTTCAGAATTGCTTATCCAGTGTAGGCATTGCTTGTTGCCATGCAAATGGGCTTAAGCTTGCTTACTAGTGCTTAAATATGCTTACTACCACTTATTGGTGCTTAAACCTGCTTACTAGTGCTTTATTTAAAAACAAAAAAATAATCCTTGTTTTCCTGCCTCTCCTCGACTAGTTTAGACCAGTTTGCATGCATTGCTGTATTCTGGGCTGTGGTGTAGTTCCTGTGTTGTCCATTATCTTACTTGGATAGAAGGAAGTTTCTTTGCTCACCAGTGGGAGTGGGGAGCCTTGAGCAGCCTACCTGTCCCTGTAGGAAGTGACCTTAGCACAAGGGCTGTAGTAATTGTTTGTTTTGGACCATTTCTAGCTCTTTTGAAGTTCCCTGTTTAAAATCTGCCTCTGGGCGTTTTTTTTTGGCTATACTACTCAGACAAGCTCCTCGTGGTCCTGCAGAGTGGTCCTAGCTACAGAGAACTCAGAAAAGCGACTACTTTCTGGATTTAAGTATCTTTGCTGTTTTTTTACTTGAAATAGCTTCTCTAGCTTACCCTAAACAAGCTTAAACTGTTTTTTTAGCTGTTTGCTGCATTATTTTAATATCTGCACTTAAAGTTACATTTTAGTCGAATTTGATCGAAAGTTTGTTTGTTTGTTTAATTTAACTGTTGAGGCTGCCCACTAAAGTGTGCTAGCCTGTGTAACTGATTTATTACTGTTTCTGCATTTTCTGTGTGTTTCTATCTAAAAAAACAAAACAAAAAAAATCCTTGTTTTCCCGCCTCTCCTCGACTAGTTTAGACCAGTTTACAGGCATTGCTGTATTCTGGGCTGTGGTGTAGTTCCTGTGTTGTCCATTACCTTACTTGGATAGAAGGAAGTTTCTTTGCTCACCAGTGGGAGTGGGGAGCCTTGAGCAGCCTACCTGTCCCCGTAGGAAGTGACCTCAGCACAAGAGCTGTAGTAATTGGTTGTTTTGGACCATTTCTAGTTCTTTTGAAGTTCCCTGTTTAAAATCCGCGTTTGCACGGCTTTTGCATTTAAGCATAGCGCAGCACCGGTTAAACAAAGTTAAACTTCTTCTGGCTCCGCCAAGTCTGCTCTTCAAATTTTCCCTTAAGGAAGCTCTACTCTTAGTATAATCAGACTACTCGCTATATTATAAGCCTAGCACTTGTTCTCAAAACTTCTCTACTAAGTAAGCACTCTCGTACTAAGTAAGCACTACATCCACCTACCACCCCTGTGAATATCCACTTCCCTTAAAGGCACAGCACTCCCTTATACTGTTCTAGCATGTCGAATGGTAGATTACTGGCGTCCTCTCCAGTTCAGCTGGTTAATCTGGGTATCTTGAGACAATGCTACAATTGTCTCATGTATACAGACAACACTCTCCTCCTCCCAACAAACACAAATACATGTGAGAGATACAACTATATAGCCAAACTGGAGGCTGAACTCTCTCAACTCAGGGCTGGCATGACCAGACAGGAGGAGATGGTAACCACACACACAACAAACCCAGTCCCACATAGACCTACCACAACTGCAAACCAAACACATAAAAACACAAAGACATACTCGGAGGCTCTAATAAAAAACTTACCAAAACAACAGAGGCTCCCAAAGCAGACATCCAAAAATCCACCACCTCAAAACAAAACACATGCAACACATACTTCAATAAATCAGTGTGTCAATCAATCACAGCCCTTAAGGCCAAACACCATGCCTGATACACTGGTAATAGGTGACTCTATAGTCAGACACACTGATGTCCCGCTTACCAGGCTGAACAAGGAGAGGGTGACTGTGAGCTGCCTATCGGGAACTAGGATCCGCCACATAACACACGCACTCAGGTCACTCCAAAGCAAGTACAAATATGACTCCGTCATTGTCCATGCTGGCGTGAATGACCTGAGACGTACCTCCCTGGACTACATGAAAAGAGACATAGAGGAGCTAACTGATTATGTAGCCCAGGCTGGTATGACCCTGACCCTGAGCAGCATCTTGCCCTCACCAAGAATGATGCCACAATACAAAGACAAGATGATCAGCTGTAATAATTGGCTCAAGTACTGGTGTCATTCTAAGGGGATCCAATGTCTGTCTGCCTGGGATGACATGTTGGACAAGCCACGCTGCATCGCAAGGGACGGCTTGCACCTGTCACCACTGGGCTTCTGGATATTGGCTAAGGCTCTTGCCACCCCCATAGTGCCTTTTTTAGGCAAGGCTCAAAAGACAAACCCACCTCCTTAGAAAACAAAAATGGAAAAAAACTAAGAGTAATGCTGCTCAATGCCAGAAGTCTAAATCTCAAGATGCAGGCACTCGATGCACTCCTCAGTATGGAGAACATCGACGTCTGTGCAGTAACTGAAACCTGGTTCAAGGCTCCTGAGGGCAACCCAGCGCTACCAGGCTATACCTCGTATCATGCTTTTCGGCCCCAAAACCCGGGCTGAACCACAAAGGGAGGGGGAGTGTCCATATTCATCAAGGACACCCACACCTCCAGGTTAGTAGCAACACATGAAGCATCGGAGACCATACAGGTGCAACTAACCACAGGCAAAACTGCTATACAACTGGTAGCATGTTACAGATCACCCTCCCAATCTCAGGAACCCCACTCAGCCTTCCTGAAGACATTGGAGGATATGAATGTATCACAAGATACCATCATACTGGGAGACTTCAACTACCCAAACATAGATTGGGTACATTATTCTAGCCCTAACACCCTAGCCCAAAGGTTCCTGGAATTCATAAATTCAAATGCGCTGGAAAAACTAGTCACCTCTCCCACTAGGAGAGATAATATACTAGACCTGATCATCACAAACATGGGGACAAAATGCTCCACACCAGAGGTATACCCCTCACTAGTGAGATCTGACCAAAAACTAATCACCCTGGATATACATATCCCACCTCCACCCCCAGCACAAAAGACCACAGTGAAAAACTTCTCAAAAGCAGACTTCACTCTTCTTAAGACTGAGATGGTATCCTTTAAGCCCACTGGGCCAGTGGATACCAAATCCCACAATGCCGAATCCTTCACAAATTCTTTCTATGGACATCTCCAAGAATGCATGGATCATGCAATCCCAAATAAATCCAAGTCCCTCTCCACCAAAGGCAAGCGTCCTGTCTGGTGGACCTCAGCCATTAACAAATTGTATAACAAAAGAAGGAAGCTACTGCACAACAGAGCAAAATCCCATAAAGGGAAGACATCTCTGATCAACACTAGCAGAAAACTACGTTCTCTCATAAAAACATCCAGGGCCAACTTTGAGAGAAAAATCGCTAAGGACACTAAAGATAACCACAAAGCCTTCTTCAGCTATGTTAGAAACCTGGGCGGAAACCCTCAGATATGCTCAGAGTTAGTTCACAACAACAAAAAATACACTGAACCCACAGATATTGCCAACATTCTGGGTGACAGGTTCAGTGCAAATTTCTCCCCTCCCTCACCCCCAAAAGAAGAAATACTTATCCCAGCTGAATGTAATCTCCCTGTCATCTCAGATGTCCAAGTGAGGGCCGCCCTCAACAATGCTAAAAACACAGCATCAATGGGACCTGACGGTATCCCGGGTTGCGTGCTACGTGAACTCCAAGAGGAGCTAAACCCGCACATAAATATGCTATTTAACCTTAGCCTTACTACAGGATATGTACCTGAACACTGGCGTACAGCAACAGTGGTCCCACTCCACAAAGGGGGTACCTCTACAGACCCTGGGAACTACTGCCCCATAAGCTTAACCAGCCTGGTCTGCAAAGCTATGGAAAGAATCATTATGGAACTCATAAACAGAGACATTGGGGACCTACAGACACTTGACCCCACCCAGTTCAGCTTTGTAAAGGGCAGATCCTGCCTTTTGAACCTGGTTGACTTTTTCAAAACAGTCACTAGAGCCATTGATGAGGGCAAAGCAGTCCATACAGCCTACCTGGACTTGGCTAAGGCCTTGACACAATACCCCACTCAGGCATCATAGATAAGCTCAACAGCTTAAACGTAAACCCTTATGTCACTAGATGGGTTGCAAACTGGCTAAAGGACAGAACCCATAAAGTTAAAATCGCTGGAGCAATGTCAGTCTCAAAGCCAGTCACAAGTGGTGTCCCACAGGGATCTGTCCTGGGACCCCTCTTGTTCAGCATTTATTTCTCAGATGTTAAAGCAAACATGGGAGGGTTGTGGCTGACAAAGTTTGCAGATGACTGCAAACTAGGCGCCATAGTCGATACACCAGCGGACACATACATCCTACAAAAGGCCTCACAGAAACGGACAACTGGTGCCGAGTCATGGCCTTAAACTAAATGCCAAAAATGTATAGTCATCCCTTTGGGAAAAACAAAGTACCCACAAATTATCACATAGACAGCAACCCACTGAGTACGGAAAAAGTAATCAGAGACCTAGGGACCCAAGTCGACAGCGACCTCTCATTTGACACCCACGTTGCCAAAGTGGTTAGAAAAACATTCTACCTTGCACACCTTATCATGAAGGGATTCACATCCAGATCCAAGGATGTCATTGTACCCCTATACTCCTCCCTCATCAGACCCATGATTGAGTACAATGCCCCATTTGGTATGTACCTTACCCGGCATTTGCAACAGCTGGAGAGACCACAAAAGTACCTCACCAAGAGGATCAAGGGTCTCCAACATATGTCTTATTCTGCCAGACTAAAAACACTCCAGCTCTATTCAGTAGCATGCCGCCTGCTCAGAGGTGATCTCTGCCTGATGTACAAGGCCATGTCCAATCAGGAACTGATGGACATGCTCCACCTCAAAAAATCCAAATCCATCAGAACCACGAGAGCTAAAGACTTAAACCTCGGCACAAGTATGAATAGGACATGCTGGAGGGATAGATTCATAACCCAGAGGCTTCCCATGCTCTGGAACAAGATCCCAGTTCACGTTAGGCAGAGCCCCTCACTGACTCTCTTCAAGAGAAATCTTGATGAGTGGATGGGAGATCGTAAGTTTACCCCATGGGGTCACATCTGTGTCTCTACTAGACAGGGGCACAGTAAACTAATTCTGTTATATAAGGGGACCTTCACTGTGTCACTACTAGACAGAGGCACAGTATTCTAAATCTATTCTGTGCATTTTTGTACCACTTCATGGGGTGGCAAAAGCCACATCACTATGGCTAGGCTTACAAATGCCCCAGGGCAGATAGCCTAGTACTAAACTATGAAACTATGAAACTATGAAACTATTCATTATGACACTGACACCTCACATGTGCATTTACTGCAGTACTCCAGTTCATAAAAATATGTTATTTAGTGGGTTATGCAACATAAATATTAGTCATAATGTGCTTTGCCATGGAAAATAGAATCTGCTGCAGTGGGACTCGAACTGGAAATGCCTGCTTGTAAGGTGAATGCTCTGCCCACTACACTGTTGCTATGCTGCTTCATTTGCATATATCTTCCTTGTTATCCTCTTTAGCCATTTAAGCTGCATTAACCATAGCTCAGCGATGGGCACACCCGTGCACCTACTTTACTCGGATTTTAAAATAAAAAAAATAAAGGGTTTGTTCATTTTATTGGTGATTACTTGCTGTTGTACATGAGGGGGACTGTTGATGGGGATATGTGGAAACCTGTGAGTGGTCTCACTCATTTCTTACCCCTTTCTGCTATTCTTCATTGCGGGGCATGTATATTCTGAGAGCTCTGCTCTCAGACACGACCCCTGCACTCTTACAAGCTCCATGTAAGATTAGGAGCTCAGGCAGTCCGCCTCATTATTATGCATGGCGTGCTGCCATCCTGCTCCTAAACGGCTGTCTTCATGCAGGAATAAGCTAGTCCTGCATGCAGAAATAGTAAATCCGGGGGACTGTGTTTACTGTGACTTATAAAATTCATTTTAAGACCAAGAACATAAAGAATACTACCACTATAAAAAATTGTTTGAGCTGAAGAGTTTGCCATTTATAACTCTTTCGTAACTCCTATGGTTCAAGAGATATGAACATTTGTTTGAAATGTGAGGAAATTATTTGATTCTGTCAAAAGACTTCGGCTCTGCCCATTGGAAGTTACAGCACAAACTTCCTGAGCTCCATTAGAGTGAATGAGTATTAATGAGCAACAAAGCCACAGTATTATCCCATTTGGTACTTCCTTTTCTCCCCTTTAAGAGATCTTATAAGAACTGCAAAGATTTTTTCTCTGAGTCTCTTAACTGATGCAAATGGCTCTGTACGCTCAGACCTTTTCATTTTTTCCCTCCCTACAGTGTTCCCTGTCCTTAACTCACTAAAAACTAATCCTGCTTTTCCAGTTTTCATTACTGGTTCAACATTATTCTTTCTGTTACTCTTTCTGTGATCAGTGATTCCTCCCATTTCACTTTTCCAGGCAGACATTATTGAAAGTCATCTGCTTAATCTGTTTTGTGGACCCCTCTCGATTTAAAAAAAAAAACAAATCAGCATAAGCAAGTGCATACCACACGAAATAAATATCAAAAATATGCTGTGAGTACTACCCAGGGTAACACACAACAAGGTTTAGTGAAAGTTTTAGCATTTCTGTCCAGCTGTTGGCCCAGACTTCATTAGAACATGATAATGATAAAGCCATCTGCTTTTATAACAAACAGGGAAATGGGAGGGAACAACATCCTTACAGATGCCTAGCGTTTAATTTAATACAGGTAAAATTATCATTGAGTCATTCAACCCAGGGAAAAAAGTAACAGGGAGACCTCTTGGTAAGCCATTGGCTAGCACAATGAATGAAGTTACTGAAAATTGGATACTGGGTCTGGAATTTGTGAACATCATCAGATTAAGGAATGGCTATAACAGGGGTATGATTCTTATTCTGTAAAAATGTTGTGAAATAATTTTCAGCTGCAGTGTGTTATTGACAAATCTAATATTGATACTCATTGTGAATGACAGCATGTGTCTTGTGGATAGGAAGGGACAGAGTATGTTTTTTTTAAGGAGAAGAATTGGGACAAGTACTCTGGAAATATCCAAATTCATACCAATGTTTATAATGGGATTAGTCAACAATGTTTAAGAGTTTAGAGTAATGATGACTTAAATAGAAATCCAAAGGTATGCCTAGAGAAAAATGAGTGTGCTAAGAAATTATGAAAATGTTACACAGTAAACAATGGTATGAATGTGCCTCTAATAAGATTTGGTTTAGTAAGTATATGGATGGAGACTTTATCCTATAAATGGGTTGCTCTGCAGGGAAGTTGGGAACGAGGGTTGTTGGATAATGTGCCTACCTCATCTCTATGAATGCGGCTAATCAGTTCAAGGATATGAGCAACATGGAGTCCGGGAGACACTGCTTTAGCTTTGTGTTGTACAACTAGTGAAGCATGATTTTTTAATGAGGAGTAAGTGATGTTATTGTACCTTCAGCTTTGTGATCTATAGAGTGTGTTGTTGGTATAAAGATGGACATGGTACTGAGCAAAAAGGGATGATGCAACTATAGGTGAATGCATTTTGAATGAGTTGAACAAAGAAACAGAATGGAACAAACTAAAAATAAATATGAACAATCTGTTTAGATGTCAATAGAAAGAATAAGCCTGAACCAGAAATATAGATGGAAAACAATGAAAGAATATGTCACTTTAATGAGTTTAGTTGTAACTGTGGATTCAAATTACGTTTCAAGATCAAATTAACAATATCTTTACAACTTGCAATAGAAAGTTAGAAACTGCATTAGGGATCTTTAAAAAATAGAAGTCCTTTAGTTATGATGCCTCTAGACAATAAAGTTGTTAGACATAATATGGAATAGATGGTAATAACAGGGAACCTTTGTCTTAAAGAGATCATGACGACATTCATTGGAATGCATAACAGGGAACCTTTGTCTTAAAGAGATCATGATGACATTCATTGAAATGCATAACAGGGAACCTTTGTCTTAAAGAGATCATGACGACATTCATTGGAATGCATAACAGGGAACCTTTGTCTTAAAGAGATCATGACGACATTCATTGGAATGCATAACAGGGAACTTTTGTCTTAAAGAGATCATGACGACATTCATTGGAATGCATAACAGGGAACCTTTGTCTTAAAGAGATCATGACGACATTCATTGGAATGCATAACAGGGAACCTTTGTCTTAAAGAGATCATGATGACATTCATTGAAATGCATAACAGGGAACCTTTGTCTTAAAGAGATCATGATGACATTCATTGGAATGCATAACAGGGAACCTTTGTCTTAAAGAGATCATGACGACATTCATTGGAATGCATAACAGGGAAACTTTGTCTTAAAGAGATCATGACGACATTCATTGGAATGCATAACAGGGAACCTTTGTCTTAAAGAGATCATGATGACATTCATTGAAATGCATAACAGGGAACCTTTTTCTTAAAGAGATCATGATGACATTCATTGAAATGCATAACAGGGAAACTTTGTCTTAAAGAGATCATGATGACATTCATTGAAATGCATAACAGGGAAACTTTGTCTTAAAGAGATCATGATGACATTCATTGGAATGCATAAATTACCAAAATGCAAGACCTGTCTTCCAGAACATGATTTCAGTGATTAAATCAGTTTTCTTTGGCATGTTACCATATACTGGTAACTATTGGCCAACCAGCTGTACAGGATTAGAATAGGAAAGAAATATGTATAATCCTAGAAACTTCTATAATAGACATGAGGACTGTAATTTTCACTATGATTCATCCAGGTTGTTGATATGCATAAAGGGAACATTAAACTAGAAAAAAAAATGTATTTTATCAAGTTGCACATTTCTATTAAATGCTTTATTCGACTTGGACAGGTTTATGATGACAATGGAACTTTTGATGGATGTAGGCCAGGTGTTGCGAGGTAATAAATTCCAACTTCTGACTGCATTTATGTGTGTATGCATATGCAGATTTATGACTTCCCCAATGAAGGACTGAGATGCAAATTATTGTAAAGCAATGTCTGTATTATACATGGCAAAAAGCCCTAGTTATCTAGTTGTCACTGAACAAAATTCAAAACATCTTTTTTATGGGATTAATCTCCACAGTCACACAATAGGGGAAGGAGAAAAAGCTTAATACAGCACACAGTGGTCCAGCACAAACAAAGTTGAGTGACTACTTTACAAGCAGAACTATCAGCAGATGCTACTTCAGAGAAGTAGATAAATGGCAATGTTTGCAGGTTAGAGTTAGAGTAAAAGCTAGTTAAAAGAATGATAGTTTGAGTGCTGTACATGTGTTCATGCGTGTGTGTGTGTGTATGTGTCTGTGTGTGTGTGTGTGTGTGTGTGTGTGTGTGTGTGTGTGTGTGTGTGTGTGTGTGTGTGTGTGTGTGTGTGTGTGATAGGGAAGAGTAGAGGTTAGGTAAGAGGATAGATTTAGTATATATGCTTGTGTGTGTGCATGTGTTAGGTTTATAAACAGGGTCAGGAAAGGGAACAGATTTACTGTATGTGTGAGTGTTTGCAGGTTAGGGCTACAGTAGGGGTCAGCAAAGGGGATAGATTTAGATTTAGTGAATGTGCGAGGGTTTGTGGGTTAGGGCTACAGTAAAGGTCAGGTTAGGGATATATTTAGTGAATGTGCAAGTATGTGGGTCAGAGTTTGAGTAAGGGTCAGGTAATATAATTATATGGCTGCTCTAGAAAGTTCTAATCTAGAGAGACTGATAACCACACCTGTGAAAATGGATATAACTTCTGGAGAAGTTCTTTTGTGGATCAAAAGTGTGTAACTGAAGTGGAATTAAATTGTACTGTTTATTGATCAGTTTGTCATTTTTGAAGTTGGTATGTCATTGATTTGTGGATTTTTGCTGCAATTTTTCTGGTTATTAGCATCATAATACTCAATTCAGGAATCTAAACCTTGTCTGTAATATAAATAAAACATGCTGGAGGGATAGGTATGTGTCTCAGAAATTACGCCTTCTCTGGAATAAGCTTCCTATCCATGTGCAGCAGAAGAGTTCTTCCTTTCACTTGGTCAAACATAACTTAGACGAGTGGATGGGGAATTCAAATTTTACCTTTGGACTGGCACATATGTCACTATTAGAAAGCAAAATCTTGTAATTTTTTCACCATTCATGCCCATTATATATATATATATATATATATATATATATATATATATATATATATATATGTGTGTGTGCGTATGCCCCATAGAAACCTATGGTATCAAATCCTATCATTTCAATTGAGAAACATGGCTAGGCTTAAAAAGGCCAATTATGGTCGTTGGCCTAGTAATCTCCTATGAAATAACCGAAAACAGCCTCGTTAATCTCCTATGAACTTATGAGAATGTCTGAGCTGTGTTGTGCCATAGTAGTGTTAGAGAAAGGGTTCTGTTAAGGTAAGGTACATGGTTAGAGATAAAGACAAGGTTATAGTTCGGGTTAGCATGCTCCTGCTCTGCTTTAGTAATGCATGTTATTCGAACCCTAACCCTAACCATGCAGCTTACTTTAAAAAACATCCCTCCATAGCACTACCACTATTAAGACAAATCTGAGATGATTTTTGCTAGGTTGATGGTTTATACATTGGAAAATAAAATTTGCTTCCTTTTTGATGTACTGGGTTATGGTTATTTGTGTTGTCAGTATTATGAATGTTTGAAATGTTTTGTTTAATGTTTTGTGTTTCAAGCATGTAACATGTCGACCATTCATGATATAATCATACACACAATATATCTAGCTATATAACTATCTCTCGCTCTCTCTCTCTCTATATATATATATATATATATATGGGTCCCTATCAGTTGATTGAACTTGAACTCCATGTGGGCAAGACCATATGATCGACTTTTTGAAAACTCAAAACTTTTGACTGGAGATCACGGTACAGCAAGGATTTGGAAATTTACTCTTTTCCTCACTGTAGTATGCTTTCAGAGTTGGTATAGATAATTTGCAGGGGGTGTGGGTGGTGCAGGGGGGGGGGACTTGCTTCCCTGCAAAAACATAAAAAAGGTAGAGTTTTATGTTTTTTTTTGTGTTTTGATTTTTGCATTTGCGGAAACTCAATCATATAGTCTGTTTATTATTTTTTTCAAGTTTTGAAAAGTCGATCATCTAACATAGACCTATATATATATATATATATATATATATATATATATATATATATATATGTATATATATAAAACATACACCTCCACGGCAGTGCATGAACTGCCAAAGTGCACGGAGATAACAATAAATAGCATCAACCAAAATGACACACTGATGACGCCATGGGGCAAAACCCATTTGTGATTTACTTTCTGCAATACATTTGCCATTAATCTGAGTTATTGTACGTATCATCGTTGGTCTCTTTTTGGATATCCATTTGGATTTTATTGTTAGTGACACTGCTGAAGAATTTTGGTTGTTGATATGATGATATGATTTGTGTATGTGTGTGTGTGTGTGTGTGTGTGTGTGTGTGTGTGTACACACACACACACACACACACACACACACACACACACACACACACACACCAACCAACACCCCAACTCAGCTCTTCAAGTGAACTGCATAAAAAAAAAAAAACAGGACTTCTGAAAAGCTTATAGGATGATTCCATGCTTCCTGCAGGTAGTAGTCAATCTGTGCACAACCCCCTCCATCTCTAATAAAGAGCAAAAAAAAAAAAAGAAAAAAAAAACAGTACATTCCTTCTACTGGCACACTGGCACACCAACCAGGTGGCCAGATGCACATCATACTCCCTGTCCTGCCACAGCTATTCAGGTCTGTGCCTTGCCCCAACCTTTTTCAACATATTTTAGTTTTAAAAAAGAGTTTATACTCTGTATGGAGTGCTATAGCACTCAGGTTTCAATTTAAAAAATATTTTTCTCTTTAAACGTTAGCAAATTGCTTGATACAAATATAGCAAGGAGTCGTTGCATTTTATAGCCTGTAGGGAGCATTACAGTGCTCAGGTTTAAGTTTAGAAAGAAAAAAAAAAGATTTTTTTTTTACTTTTAAGCTGTAGCAAACTGTTTGCTTGTTACAGTTTAATCCAAACACAGAGCACTACAGTGCTCAGGTTTGCTCAGGTTTGAAGCAAGTATTTCCATGAAGAGCTACAGGGATGATGGATGGATCTGATGGGCTATCTGATCATGCCCCCTAATACTTTGTGCCTGTGGCAGTTTCTCCTTTCATCCATCCCTAGCTAGCTACTTTACTGTAAATATATATAAGTATGTACATATACATACATACATACAATTTACAATTAAATACACAAAGTCGCTGTTGACCAGCATGCGGTTGAAAGGCAGTTTTCTAATGGGCAGAATGCCGACTCAAAATTCATCAACTACACTACAGCATATGGGTATTGTAGTTCGAGTATCTGAGTTCGGCATTGTGCACTGAGATTGTGGTTCAGTGAGGAACATGCAATTAGCCCATTTCCTCACTGTAGTGTGATCTTGGAGTCAGTATATATAAGTTGCAGGGGGTGTGGGGGGTGCAGGTATTCTTGCCCCCCTGTAAAATAGTAAAATACATGTACCATTGACAATAGAATGTCATGGCAAGTAAAGGAGCATAGTATGGGTGACTGACATCACCTCCTGCTATGTCAAATACATAGAACTACGGTTGTCAATGTATTCAGTTTTGACGTGGCCGGAAATTTGCTGTTCCGGATTCAGGATTACAGTTTGACTATGTGACTGGTCGACCCATGCAGTTTCCAGGTTTCAATAGTAAAACTATATATATATATATATATATATATATATATATATATATATATATATAAGACATCAGAGCAGTAAATTAAGGTATCTTTTAAATGACAGAATGTTTTTACGTATTTTAACAGTGGCATTCATTCATTATGGAAACCTATAGAAAGTCGCAGCTGGAGTTGTTACTTGAAATCCTCTGGAATTACAGAGCACTGTTTGTACTTCAATAAAAGAATTCCACTTTTCGTGCTGAAAGTTCCACAGAATGTACACATGGATGTGGCAAAGGTTGTGTTATTCCAAACTGGCAAGCTGTTACATCATAACGCTAGCAAAAGCATATCATCTTCAGACTGCTTTCCTACAGCACAGAAACAGTGGGCATGCATTTATACAGACCACTCAGTATGATACCGAGGGAAAAGTTTTAAGTTGTATAGAAACTTCATTTTGTAGCCACAGTTTTGATTTTCTCAGTCCCCACTAACATTCATTTTGACCATCAGCAAGCCACATAAGGAAACCAAAGGTTTGACTGTACTCTTGCTTAGAGGCACGTATACCACCAGTAACAATGGAGAGATAAAAATACTTATTAGAAAGTCCTAAGATATTACACTTGTTAAGTGACATCTTTAGCACAGAGTATCTCTTCATTGGTCAGACATCCTTGAATTTCTTCCTTATAGATCATCTTGGTAAATTAAGTATTACAACCACTAAAAATAAATAAGTTAGATGTGTCAGTGTATGTTATGTGTGAGATGCCTATGTATTATTCATTCTTTGCTGACATTTTTGATCATTTATTTTATAACTCTGAGATGCTATCTTAGATACACAAAAATACAATTTATTTTTCTGTTACTATCCCTGACCTCTAACAACTTGTTAAAACAATGCATATTTTAAATTCTATTACTGGAGTTCATACAATAATCATGCATTATCACAAAGAGACTGCAGGCACTCCAAAGAATTGGTCAAAAACGAAATTATGGTGACATGTATAAATGTATGAAAAGCAGCAATATTAATAATGAAAACAGGAACAGAAGTCAAGAAAGGAAAATCACGCAAATTACATGTGCCAAGTCGCAATCCCTTATTCTCTTTACAAGGCCAAAAGCAAGACAGACGTTACAGAGCATACCTACTTTTTCAGTACCTCATATCAAAGACTCATTTCTTAACAGGATGTAGAAATCATAAAGCATCTGTAATTAGATATTGTGTGGACAGAGTCTAGGTGCACAATGACAATGCAATGCAAATGGTTAAAAACAGCAATCAATATGTTTATAAATGCATTAAAATGCCTCTGTAGAAACAGTATAAAACACTTCAAATTCAGTGAAAATAACGACATTCATACATCATTTTGAAAAAAAAAAGTTTTAATATCCAGGCCCTTTTACACTGCACAGGATTATTGAATGAATATTTTCAGAAGGAGCTGTGTAAGCCCAAATCTAATATTTAAAGCTCTTTTGTGATGTTAAGGTAATCTAAGATGCCATTTCACATCTAAAGCCAATAATTCATCTGCAGCATCACTGATATTAAAGAAATCTATTTGTATTGCAGACATTTAAAGGGAAAAAATAAGATTTACTTCCTTCTTTGCTTATGCACCACATGAGCACATTTTCTGTTTTTATTCTTAATATAACTGGCAGACCAATAGGTCATGTTCTATAGCTCATGTTTTCTTTACTACATGAAGCAATTGAAATTGCATTCAGTTGTTTGAGCTATCCATGTGAAATTAATACATACATGGTTAATGAGTATGGCAATAGTCATCACACTTGACTGACAAAGAAGTAATAAATTATAATGAATTTCCGATCAGACATCCCTAAAGATATAGCAGAATTTCAAAGTAAAACTAATGGAATAATATAAAATATATGGATCATTACAGACCATTCAGCAATTCCATCATTGATACTGCCTGCTTCAAGTTTAAGTAAAAAATAAAAGTGAACATATTTAATGACAGCAATTACTAAAGCCCCATACCAGCTGCACCCCAAATCATTCTAACTGATAATGATTTCCCACATTTCCCCAATGACTGTCTTCATAGCATCTTCAATAATGTGAAATTTGTAGGCGATAATCCTCAAAAGCATGAGGGAAAATTGTACAGAAGTGCTGATTTTCAAATATTTCAACATACTTCAGCCTATGTCTGGGTGTAGAACCCTCTTTCCTGCTTTTTGCTTTCCAGCTGTGAGCATCAGGATTTAGGACACTAATAAGACTCCTATTCAGTCTCTTTCAGTGTCTCTGATAGTAAAACATGTCCCTGAGCAGTCATTTGTATTTTGCCTGTAAAGATTATGGTTGCAGTTCATATTAGCGAAAAACAGTTATGTATAGACCTTCTTATTAATTTTGTTTAGGACATGAAACATTTGCTGTTGCTCTAAATACAAGCTGATTCATGGTGATGTTCTTCTAAGAGGAATGGTGATACTCCTGCTATACCTGTGAGTAACTATAGTTTCAAATGTTGATGTTAGAACAAGGTGGTGTGTGTCATTTGTGATTGCAATTACCTGATTTCATCACAGGCAAGTGGTTGAACAGAATGTGTGGGAAAATATACAAGGAAAGACTAATCAGTACTGATATATTTGTGTTTTCTTTTCAACTAGGTATGTTAGATTTAGAGATTTAAAAGAAGTAAAGACATGAAAGATAATTCAAGCTGTTTTATTACATGCATCTGGAGTGTTTTTCCCCTGGCCTCCGCTGAAAACTGGTTTCATTCCAAGTCAGACTTTCTCAGTAAACAAATGTTAAATAAAATAAAAATAAATAGTATAATACAGCATTGCTCAGGTTTGGATGGTAGTGTAGAATGGAGTTTGATAAAATAGCGAAAGCCAAACACACTCTGGCTAGGCTTATAAATGCACTAGGGCAGATAGCCTAGTATCAGCCTATGAACCTATAAGGGTACCTTACTGAAGGCTTGGTAAAAATAAGGGAGGAGCTGTGATTTTGCTAGCTTCTTTGAGAGCAAGTGGCTGTCTGGTAATTTTTTTTTTAATGGACCATCAGATGTGTGCATCAAATGTGAGATTACATTCAATTACAACACCAAGTAGCTTAATTGTAGAGACAAGGTCAATCTCAATGTCCTGTTTTGAGGCAACTGTAAAACTGTTTGTGCTGTGCTCTAGAGATGTGGGTGCAAATAGTATTATTTTTGTTATTTTAGGGTTAACAACAGTTGATAATTTGCTAGTAATTTCTCAATGTTGGAGAAGGGTAGTTGCATAAGGGTCTGTAATTTAGGTAGAGTATAGATGCTGTGCAGATGAGGGTGTGATCATCTGAGTATTGTATAAGGCTAGATTGGCTAGCGGGTGAACTCAGGTTATTAATAAAATGGCAGAAATGTATGGGATAAAGAATGGAACCTTGTGGGGCACAAATGGTGTCAGGCAAAAGAAGAAGAGCAATCTGATTACTATTTAACAGCTGGAGTTCTGTTACTCAGATAACTGCCAAATCATTTTATAGTGGACTTAAAATGGACACCAGGTTAGCCAGATTGAGAAGAAGTTTAGAGTGTAACACTGTGACAAAAGCTTTAAAAAGGTCTAAAAATATGGAGGATACCAGTTTGCATTAATTTCTATGAAGATGAATGCAATTTAGGAAGGATAGAAGGGCTGTATTTGTGCTATGGTAAGGTAGAAAGGCATGTTATGTTATGTATGCGATAAGAAATTGTTTTCTGATGTCTGTTTTTCAGGATGGTTGGGAAAGTATAGCTAGAACTCTGTATTTCTTTATATAAGGTTAAAGTCTTTAGATGTGACCATGTGAATAAAGATGCGTTTGTTAATTTGTTTAAAATTCCTGAATGGATAAAGCATGTTGTTTTAGGGAATCTTGTTGCATTGACAGAAGTTATAGGTGGGATCATGGTCACATATTGAATGTGGGAGTATACAGAGAAAAAGACTACTATTTAATGGAGCAGAGGTTAACATCTAATCCAATTGACTTATTTGCTGCTGTTTTAATTATATGTGTTGAAGGAGGAAACAAGACAGGTATAGCTAAAAAAAGATTAATAGGCTAGAGACCTGTCTGAGGTTTAGAAGTACACCAGTTAATGTTAACATCACCTTGGGTGATAGTCTCTTGGGAGATGTGTGTACATGCCAAGAATAAGAACATTTCAAGAGTAGATGGATTATTTCAGGGGAATGTAGTCCCCAAAAATTACTTATTTTGGTTGAGTTTTTGGAGTGCAGGAAACAGTTCAGTGTTACTAAAATCTGGAATTTGAATCCCAAAAGATTGTAATGCGAGGCTATTGGAGTAGAGTATGGCTTCTTTGGAATCTCCTGATTTTCCTATATATGCTATATCAATGCGTGGAACAAATTCATTATCATTATAGCTAGGTTTCAGTGATTATTAGAATGTCAGGGAAATGCTTGGCTATCTAGCAGTTGAACTGAGTGATTTTATTGCAGTGGCTTTAAATATTGTCAATAATCAGTTTTAATTCTGTACTTGCTTTATAGTGATGTGCAAGGACAGGTAGAAGTCGAGGAAGAAATGGTATATGGGGAGATATATCCACAGTGTAGTAGTGGGGGGGGAGTAGAGTTGGCTTATATAGCTTAAGGTCATAATTAATTCAGTAGCAAGTCAATTTAAATTTATATTTGAGGTGCTTATATCTTAAATATATATATATATATATATATATATATATATATATATATATATATATATATATATATATATAGATAGATAAGTTGATTTAAGGTAAGCAGACTTTGGGGAAATGTTGGAGTAATGAGGGTATGGAACTGAATGTGAACAGAAAAAAGTGGTTCTAGATTTAAAATCATAGTTAAAGGATTTGCTAGAAGGTGAGGATAGTAAAAAAGAGAGGAAAATTGATTAAAAAAAGAAGAAAAAACATGTTTGGATGGTAGAATAGCTAGAGATGCTGCAAAGAGTTTAAAATTCTGAAAGAAAAGGTTTAAATTAAATTTAATATATAGAAGAAAATGTGCAAATTATAAAGCAGAAAGGCTAAGTTAATTTTTATTAAGTATTTAAATATAGCTTTTGATGTCAGATGTAGATGCAAAGTATGACCCAAGACAGAGAAATTATTAAAAAAAAGTAGAGGGTGAAGTATAATATGATTAAAAAAAAAAACGTTAATATAGCTTTAAGTAGGCTGGCAATGGGCATCAAAGTGTGTGTGTGTGTGTGTGTGTGTGTGTGTGTGTGTGTGTGTGTGTGTGTGTAATTGTGTATGCATGTGGGAGGCTGGTAGTAAACTGAATGATTCAAGGGTGGTTGGGGAATTGAGGGTAGGAGGAGAATGATGTGAAATTCAATCAATTTAGAGACAGTAAACTTCTACCAGTGTGGTGACAAAGTCTAGCAGGTAAGTACAAGAAAAAAAACAAGTTTCACTCCCGTATTAAGTTCACATATTAACAGAATTACAACAGATCTGGGAAGCTTGAGTGTTTCACACTTTATTTGTGAAAAGTGCACATCTTAGATTGCTGTAATTTCCAGCTTAGCCAGTGAATCAATTTAAAACCAGCTAGAAATGAATAGTAAACTTTTAACTAGTTAATGTAAAAAAGGCAGTAACTATGGGATGGGAGTGGGGTTACTTTAAAAAAAGAATAAGGGTGGGGTTACTTTAAAAAATGAAGTATGAAGAACAACCTAAGAAAATAGTAATAATTAAAACAGATACAAGCACTGCTTGAGAGACAGCATTTTAAAAAGTAGACAGTTGCTTAAAGTTTGCCAAAGAGCAATACTGTCAATGTAAAATTAGTTTTAGAATAAGTAGTTCTTATAAATTAATTAACTACATGCCTGGGAGGCAGGACTCAGATGGCATGACTTGGCTGCTATTAAATGGTCAGGCTTATGCTGCACTATTTAATAAGAGCAGAAAACAAGTCTTCCTTCACCAGAGCAACCTGTAAAAATCAAAGTACACTACTCATCATGCAAACAATGAAAAAGCAAAATAGAGAAAAGAAAATGAAGGTTAACATTCTATACAGAATGGGAAAGGGAGAAATAAAATGAAATCAGAAAGTATTACCTGGGAAATAAAGAAATAATGAGGTACTCAGAAAATATCAGCTGAGGAAAAAAGAAAGAAATAGCAAACAGTAGTAAGAAAATATAACAATGTGAATAAAAGGACAAAACCAGAAACGTAGAAAAGTGTACAATAATAGTAAATATCTGAGAACATAGCAACTACTGCTCGATAATACATAACAATGCAGTATATACTGAGTGGCTATTTTGTCAACAGTGCATTATGACCCATTGTAAGACTTTTTAATTACATATCCAAGTTCTTCTTCTTCTTTCAGCTTTTCCCAGTTAGGGGTCACCACAGCGGAACTCCGGTCCGCTAATGATTGGCAGTAGATTTTTTTTTTTTTACGGGTGCCGAGGTTCCAGCTTGACGGCCAATCCTCAATGAAGGCACGCCCATTCTACGTATGCCTTTTGAACACCACTCGACCATGGGGAGGACATGCAGACTCCACACAGAAGGCACTCCTGCCGAGAATTGAACGGGAGAACCTCTTGCTGTGAGGCAACAATGCTACAGCTGCACCACCGCAACTTTGTTAATTACATAACCAAGTAATGTAATATATTAACCAAGTAATGTAATATAACTTGATATGTAGCACATACCTTATTTATACCTTTACTGTTGCACAAAAGCTAAAAATAATCACTTAGCAAAAGAACTTAGTACATTAAGAAAAGAAATAAAGTTATGCATATTATGACTTCATAGGGTAAGGAAAGAGAGATATAAGTGAGCAAACAGTAAAGTGGTAGATCAGGTAGAGGGAATGGCTGTGCTAACCTCAGGTATCTTACTATAGTTAAAAAATATCCACAGTAAAGTATTCCAACTAGCATCATACAGATGTGCACTAGTCATACCTCTCCACCTCTCAGAGTAATAAATCTAGGCAAAGCCAAAAATAATGGGGAGGGGACAAATGTCCAAAAATAGGGACAGATTTTAAATATTGCTCCTGTAAACATAGATAGTTGCTAGAATAACAGGTTTCATATTATGTATTTTGGTTTTATATTATTATGCATTTTCTGAAAGATATGAAGTCTGAAAATCAAATGTCTGCCATTACTTATTATTATTTAATGACTTCAGTCTTCAATGATTTGCCAGAAAACACATTTTTTGAGGAACAAACCAAAAATATGAGGCAAAATCTGAACATTCTGCAAAAATCTGGACAGCTGAGAGCTATGGCGCTAGTTCTGAAAAGTCAGATTCCAAGTCTAACATTAGAGGGGTACATAAATGGTGATTGTAGTTTGATGTAGGAGTTAGAATGCACACTGTATATATGTATGAAGGCAACAACTTGAAATTTATGGCTGTAGCTATTTGTTCTTTTAGTTTCTTTCTAATGTAACACCAGAGAGCTACACAGAAGGTAATTATAATTTTTCAAAGGAGGTAAGCACTATGTCTCCCATTTTAAATGTCAGCACTCTTAATTTCAAACACTGAAACAGAGAAAAAAAAATGCAGGAGAAGAGTGAATATCAAACATCTATCTTCTCCGTAAGCTTCCCTGCATCCCTACCTTACCTCAAACGTATATATACCAACTCTGAGATTGCCATAACTTGGAGAAGAGTGAATATTCTAAGAAATGGCAATCATAGACTTGATATACTTAAGTACAGATTTTTGGCCATTCAGTCTACACATCTTGGGACTTAGCTTAAATAGTCCTGACCATTCAAATGGTTATCAGGTACTATTACTAGATATGATGTATATCTATTCATAAGTCTTTATCGTCTCAATTTACTGGGAATAGTTATTTTTTCAGCTTTGAACATTATGTTTTGTACACAACATATTTATTCCTTGAAAAACATATAACTCAGGTGTGTTTCTTGCACATGATTTTTGTTCAGGGCATGAATGGATCAAAAGGTGTTAAAAATACACTAAAATGTACCCGAGGGCATGTAGGACCTCATAGACTATCCCCATCAAACAAACTAAATTACATTTTCTACAATTATTATCCTACAGTCTTGCTGAGCTAGGGTGTGTAGAAAGGATGGAGGAAAAAGTGAATAGTAAGATAAAATATGGGAAATACAAGGAAGAAGTATTCAGGCTGAATAGTGTGGTGTGGCCTTGATATCAGGTATTCTGGGGTAAACCAATGTGTAGAAGTAGGGTCTACATTTCACCTAAATTTGGTCCTGTTAATGGTTCTATGACATATGAACCATATATAGTTAATAAAGTGGCTAGAATGAGTGAGTACTGAGGCAGTGTGGGGGGTGAAAGTGACTAACCCCAGATATTGTCATCTCACAGGCAGTCTGCTCCTGACCTGCTGCAATAAAGCAATACCCCATTCTAGTTAGTCCCACTCATTCAGCTGCTTCATGCAGACCCACATTGCTTTGGAGTTACCAGCCAGCCGTGTTGTTTTCATCCAGAAGTGAAGGCAGGTTAGGGCAAAGGGGGCAGCTGCCCTGGGCACAATGTGCTGGGGAGGTGATTGGCAGATCCACTTTTTTTTTAATTTTCTCTACTCACTTATAAGTGTGTGACAGTAGAGAGTGAAGGGAATAGGACCTGGTGTGTCTTCTATTATGAAAGTAAGTACCAGATCATAGAAGCAAGCTTTTTTGTCTTTTTTTACAGTCACGTGCTGTCTGAGAGGGCAAATAAAAAGAGTTAGGACCTGGCACTCCTCCTCTTTAGTAACCTATTTTTGCTCTCAGAAAGAGAGCGTAGTGTGACTTTTTTTTTGCTTTTCAATGAAGAGCTGAGAGAGTGGTGATGGTGGACAGAGGTCAGGGATACGTTTTTAATGCCAGAGTCACAGGGACATGTTTTGCTCTTCAAATGAAGAGCTGGGGAGACAAGGCAACAGATCAGAGAATGGTCCTGGGCACTATAAGATACAGCTATGGCTCTGTTTTTGTCGATGCTTAGCATACGTATCTCATCGTTGATTTTTAAGGTCTTGTTGATTTGTCTGTTGCTATGATTGCATTTTGTTTGAAAAGGACAGAACATGGATCAGCAATCTCCTTGAACCAAAACTCAGATAAACTGCAATATCAATTAGAAGCTTTTGCAACAGCCCCCTGGGAAACTCTAGGAGCACAGCACTAAGGCAGTATGTGTGCTTCCATTCGGACTCAAATCAAAACCTTACTGGTCACCATTCTATCTGGTTTGCCATTAACTGATGAAGCAGATGAGAATAGGCCAAGGTTCTGAAGCTTATTAGTATATATGTGATTTATATAAAAAGAGTCCAAAAGAAAATAAAATAAAGTATGCTTGGCCTACCATATCTCACAGCTCTTCAAACAAGGCACCAGTGCTCCAAATAGCTAGCAGAAAACAAAGTCTTAATATACCTAGAATAAAAACAAAAAACACTGACCTTCTGGTGTGAGTGTCAAAGAAAATCCAAATTAACAACCAAACACTCCTTTGATGAACCAATGGAGCCACAAGTTATTTGGAGTTTTCATCTTTTATTGTCAAGACTTCTTTAGAATGCTTTTATATACATAGGTGGTAATATAAACACCATTGCTACTCAGTTATCATTTAGGTGATAAACTTAAGATTGAAAAGCAATAACTGTAAAGCTCCTTTGCTAACGAGATCTTCCTTCTGCCTTGTTCTTCACAAGGTAATGTTTCCCCTGCCTCATAGACTTCCTTACTATGTGAAACATACAACATTAAAATTTACTGTCTCTGTACACGACTACTGAAAGAGACCATTCTGCAGAATTTATTTATTTAACATTTGTTTACCAGGAAAGTCTGACTTGGAACAAGCCAATTTTCAGCAGAGGCCTGGGAAGAAACACCCCAGATGCATGTCTTTGAAACATGGGAGGAAACCAGAGCACCCAGAGAAAACCCACACGAATGCAGGCAGGATATGCAGACTCCGCACAGAAGGCATGCAAGAATCAAACTGGAGAACTGCTTGCTATGGGGCAACAATGCTACTTCTGCACCACTGTACCATCCAGAATCAGAAGCAGAATGGAATCTTACAGTTAAATCTTATAGCTAAGATATGTGTTTTTTGTGTCCTACAGTTCAATTACACAGTTAACAAGTATAAATAAATAAGTAAACGATATTGGAAGCAAAATATTCTCAAAAAAGTTATTTTTTCTGTTATTTTAATTTTATAGGAAAAGTAGTTTGACTAGTGCAAACTGCTATACATATACATGAAATGCTGTCACTTTTTCATATTTCAAACCATTAACTCTTTTATGATATAATACATGACTAAATATCTAAGAGTATTATACTGTAACTTTTATAATCAAAATGACATTATTACAGAGTAATGGCCATTTATAGGTTTGGTCAAATTAAGGCCCATCTGGTCATTAGATATTGGCAAACATCAACATTTCCAAAGCATTTATTTTTAAGCAAAAACACAGGTATCATTCATTTTTGGATAACAAATATAAAAATATAAAAAAAAAATAAGACTGCATTCTTATTATATTATCACAGGCAAACATGTTTTATATTTCTGCTCTAATGTACAATTTTTATTTTGCTAAATTGTGACATTAAAATGACTTTTAAAAGCAAGAACTTTCTTATTAAAATTCAAAATGCAGATGTTTCATTTATAAATAATTGCCCAGGTATTACTTTTCAGAATTATGAAAATATGCCAAACCATTTGGGAGGTACATCATTTTCTGGAGAGGGAACAAAATATCCAAGATCAGTGAGTGCTATTTGCATAACCCACTTAAAATGTGATCAGCAATAAAGTGGTTATCTGTTTAACTGCTGGTTTATACTGCTGGTAGTTATCCTTTATATTTTCTGTGGTACTCATCTACTCATTTTAGCATTGCTTTTTTTCTGGGGTTACGATGAAAAAAATACAGGGAAAGGAGACTTGCTACTTATACCTGTTTATTGACTTTGAAATGATCTATCTATCTATCTATCTATCTATCTATCTATCTATCTATCTATCTATCTATCTATCTATCTATCTATTTATTTTTCATTTTCACTTTTAAATGATTAAATAAATTTATACATGTCTAGATTAGGCAATGTACATTTACACCCCTAATAAAATAATTCACCTCACTCTTCAAATAATCCTTCCTAGTTTATATCAGCACTTTCTTTTTCATATTACTTGATATTATACTTATTGCACATTGTATGGCATTTTACTGGTTATTTCATAAACAGAAAGGGTAGAAATATTTACTGACATCAAACACTATGCACCATACAGATCAGATTATACTCATAGGGACCAAATCAACTGAATGAAAACATCTTTCATCAGAACTTATTCTTGCCAAGCAATACTGTCAAATCCCAGACCATCAATTGTTTGAAAAACACACTTTAACAGGGAACCTGCCACATGCCTTACCTCTAAATACACAAAGTCTGAGATCACACAGGAGTAAGGGTAAGAATAAACCTCCTTACCCTGACTATTCAGTCATCATGCACTTCGTAACACCCCATACATAATGAAAAAAAGGAATTGATGAAGTATAGTATCCAATTTACTTTTTTGATGAGAACTACTCTCAATAAACTTCAACATTCAGTTTATGACCAGGTGCTTTTGATCTGTTGCTCACTATCAGGCTATACTTTGCAATGAGAACAACATGGAAGGTGCACAGTTCCAGTGTCAGGGGTTCAGTTTTGGGCTATGTCACATCCTGTGTGAAATGTTTTGTGATCTCACCTCTAATTTTATGCATGTTCATTATTCAGCCACATGCCTACCCAATGATCTGCAGTGCAATACAAAACATGTTTTCCTCAGAAGTCTGAGGACCAGTACAGTTCATTTTTTTCAGATTCCATATTGGTTGTTACTGCCATTCCTAAATTCTTATAGCTCCCTTTTCCCCATTTCAGCTTAAAAAATAAATAAATAAATAAACTGCCTTGAAGTTACCTCAGCTTTATCATAATTTCCTTAGCATTGTAACTAAATATATTCTGTGTAGTTTATTGCCTAATCCTATGTTAGTCGGTATATTATGGCTCTACATGTCTGCTTTGGTAGTCTTGTACCCATGTTAAGCCACACTGTTAATATCATACCTCTAACTCTGATAATTTAATGGGTTACTTTGAAGTGCCCTCTTTTGATATTCTATATATACAAAGCAGAACAACTGTTGTGAGCCTGTGGAGTGGAACCTCTTTCCAACATTCCCATTCAGTTGAGAAAAGTGGACAGAAGTAACTGGAAAAGCCTTCTACAGACACACACAACCATCAGTCAAGTGAGTTGTGAATGACAGAGTGCAGGACCCATGCGCACACAGGTATTAGGCATTCCTGGGTAATTGGTGATGTGAACATGCAGATATCTGTTCCAGTTAGTAACTGCTACCCCAACAGAAAATTATCTTCCAGAAAACTTATCAGGGTCTATTCAGTCGAATGCTGAATAACCAAAACCCTTTTCAAAGCAAAGTTGCTAATGACTATAATCTCCAGTATGTAATGGATGCACTGGAATGGGTCTCCGCCGATTATGATGCATCTGGGAAGAAACTCGCCACTTCCCAGTCAGTGATCATGATTCTCTCCTGAATAAGAGTTGATTGTTTTCTGCAAAAGTATGGTTATGTTTCACAGAAGCTCTCATACGCACAGTACACTCAAAGTCTCACCCAGTGCACACCAGGACAGTATGCACCACACTTAAATAGTATGCAGAGCTTCTGTACATGCTAACTCTGCTACTCACACAATTTAGATCTACTGCCACATGTCGACCATGGAAAAGCTCCTGCATTCTGTGCCTGAGAAAGTTAAGTGACCGAAGTGTTTGTGTGGTCACTGACTCATCAGACAGTTTCCACACTAGCAATGCTATTACTACCTGGGAGACAAGTATGATATAACAGCTTATCATATGCCAACACTTCAAGTCTGCCACACAAAGAGTCACAAAGAGAGAAACTCTTCATTTAATTCACCTAGTTTAAGACAGAGCGAGAGAGATGAAAGTAACCAGTACAAGGATTGTTGAGGGAATCCTTTCTGAGAATTGTAAAGGAAGTGAGGCTGGATATCAATCAAACCCTCCTTGCTGCTCGAGTTAATATCCATCATCCACTGTTCATAGGTTCATAGGTTCATAGGATGATACCAGACTATTGGCCTGGGGGCCCTTATAAGCCTAGCCAAGAATTTCACCCATGTTCCCACAAAGTCAGTGATGGAAAATGAGGGGGCCATGAGAGATTTAGGCATGGCTGTCATCCTAGGAGTGCATTTTGGCAAGCATGTGCCACTTGTTACCCAGTAAAATGGCCAGTACAGTCTTGCAGCCAGTCTATTCCTGGGAAGAAATCACTTTGATCCTATAACTACTCCTTGGTGGTAGAACTCAGTGCCAAAAAATATTCTCCACAGATATTCCTCTGATTTCATCAAAGCTTAATGACCTAAATTGAGAAGGACCACCAGCTCATTTCATGCTCAGTGGTTGGCTTAATGATTAAGGTGTTTACACGACAGACACAAAGTGGAAGGTTTGATTCTTAACTTTGGGAAAATTGGCTAGTCTTAAAATGACCCACAAGGGCATTTAGCCTATTATTTACCTATGAACCTAAGGCTCAGATCCTCAGTGTCAGGCACTTAACTGATATCTGGTGGGACCTGGCCATTCAAATGTGTGCACCATTATGGATGATGTCATGATGACACTGATAAGTCTAGCATAGGTCTTTCTTATTTTCATATTGCATTTGGCATTTACACATCCATGCACTGCTGCAATATCAGCTGACACCTGGCAACTGATCATCACATTCTTGACCCCCATTCATACCTAAACTGGTAGTAAGGTAGGAAGACTCAGTGAATCACAGTACCTTTAACTGTGAGGCATATAATGAGAATAATATTTCTCATATGTAACTTCTTACTAAATGAACCCTCTTTTGGATAAATCCTCAGGCTGCTGAAACCCATCCTGAGCTGACTTGCGACCCCATTCCTCTCCCACAGAAACACCTGAAAGAATATTTTAAGAGTAAGGAAGAGAGCATTTAGATTATCAATCTCATGGAGACTATCATGCAGCCAGATTGAACTTGGATACTTCTCCAAAGAAGGAAGATAGCCTTTACAAGCTCCAGGATAAGTGTGGTACAATCCTGACTAAGCATCCTACAGTGAACACTATGTGGTCTATTTTGTCTAGCATAGAGTCCAGAGATCACAGCACCTTGCAACATTTGTGTGGCAAGATGTCTAAGCTTTAGATTAGTTTGAAAAGAGGGTTCTTCATCTCACATATGGCAGCTGAGATCCCTCAACACTCTGTCTCACCTATCAAGGCTCAAGTCCTCCCTTGTTGATTAGGTGCCGGGAAAAACAGGCTTTTGGCCTCTCTAATTCTAGGTCCATTGTCAAGATCCCATGTATGGTTTTCATTGTAAGTTATCACATAACTTATTATACCTTTATGATGGAAATATGGCTAGGGCAGAAGTCTCGGTATGTGACAGCACAGGTTGGCATAGGTCAGATTCTCCTCTCTCAAGGAAGAACTTGATCATTTCTAAATTTTGTTTAGATATTCCAGCATTTTACTTAGGACCTCCAAAGGGGAAAAAAGCCTTCTCTACAGCTGAGAGTCTGTGTGACTCCCCCAAAGTCTACCATCAGTTTCCAGGCCAGACCAACCCCAGAGGAGGAGGAGAAGGGAGAAACCTCTCCTACAGACTGTGAAGGGCCCCCTAACACAAAACATTCTTGCCTCTTCCACTTTTGCTGGTTGGTCTGTTGAGTGTGTGAGTAAGCTGCTTTTACAATTGTAACAAGCAGCTTGCTACAGGCACTAGAGAGCTTTTTAGAGGGAACTAGTTTGGAGAACTGCACTAGCTGTAGCTCCATCACATACCCTTATAAGGAATGTTATACTAATAAAGCTGGGGGAAGGCAAGAAAGCTCCAAAGAGTGCAGTAAGCGTGGCACTCTTCATTTGGTCCAGCAATTAGTCCATATTAGGATTCGTGCATACTATCCAACCAATCTCTGATTCTGCACCAAGTCCAGAAATTTAGAGAAAAAATAGTAAGAATCATTCTCCTTGAGGCTTGGCTCCTGCATTAGATGCCCCATTCCATCACATCTCCTAAATGGAATGTGAAATGTGACTAATGCTCATAGAAAGCCTTCTGGATGAAGAGGTTCTCTATATTTTTTAATTTATTGACATCTGATTACCAGGAAGGTCCAACTAGGTTGGAGCCCAGTTTCAGTGTAGGCCTGGAGAGAAAAAGATTTCAAAGCATTTTAAGAACAATATATTTTGCAGTCTTCAAAAATAATACAAAAAGCAACTAACTAACTAACTAACTAACTAACTAACTAACTAACTAACTAACTAACTAACTAACTAACTAACTTACTAACAATATGGAGAACCTCTTCAACTTTTAAGACTGTAGCTGACAGAGAGAAGGTGTTCTATCAGCATTGGTCACAAGTTAATAATTATAATACAAATAGGATTTGCAATATGAAGTGAAAATAGGATTTGCAATATGAAGTGAGAGGAAAAGCATGCTTATGGTATATTTAGAGAGAAAGGTAGGGGGAGAGAAATTAATAGAGGTAAGGAAGTGAGTGAAGAAGGAGAGTTAGGTGGTATAAGGTATGAACAGGTACTTATTCACATTTAGGGATGTAGTTTATCCTAGTGTTGAGTAAGAACAGAACCAGATTTTTATTAGGAAGTCTTTCAGAATGTTTTTAAGGATAGAAGGGAGGGTATTAACCTGATGGATACAGGTAAAGAGTTCTAGGCATTAGCAACATGGTATGAGTACAGACAATGCCCAGCAGATTTGATAAGTTTGTGGAGAGGCAGGAGTTTTTTGGTCATTGAATCATAATGACTGACTGGGAATGTAGTGGTGTAGGATGGTATTTCGTGCTGGACAATCAGATGGATACTGGATAATTCTATAGGTGGTAAGAAGCTGTGTCTATGTTAGTTCATGAGGTAGTGCTAGCCAGTTTAAGCTTTTTAGTGCTACACAGTGGTGAGTTCTGAAAGAGGTATTTGCAACAAATTTAGTGACTTTGTTATAGCTTTGTTCAAGTTTTGATTTTTGTGATGTCTGGAGGTTAGTAGGGATGGGAGTGCCATAAAGAAGTGTGGACAGGAGATAACTAGTGGCAAGTGCAGTTTTAGTTGTGTTGGTGAGAAAGTTTATGGCTGTGTAAAGCATCCCTGGTTTTTGGTGAAATTTTCTTATACAATTTTGTATATGCAGGTCAAATTTAAGATTATTATCCACTATCATCACTAATAATTTGCTATGAAAAGTGACTTCACTTGTTGTATTATCGAGAGAGGACTTTACATTTTGCTTTTTCATGAGCGAGGGATTTGGAGGAAAGAGTAGCAGTCTGTTATTTTCTTGGGGGTGTTGAGAATGAGTTGTCAGTTACAAAGCCATGTTTCTGTGGCTGTTAAAGCTTCCTGAGTAATCTTTTTAGAGGTGTGCTATGTTGTCAGATGTATAAATGAGCGTGTAGTCATCTATATACTGTATTATAGAGGTCTGTTGGAAGGATGTGTGGAGTCTGTCGGCAAGAATGTTAAAGAGGAGGGGACCAAGGATAAAGCCTTGTGGTACACCAATGGTGACAAGAAGGTATGGAGACAGGGTTGAATGCCATTTAACTGACAGCTACCTATTGAACAGGTAGCTTTTGAACCATAGTAGGGTTGGCTGAGACAGACCTAGTGAGGGCATTTAAAGTAGAAGTTGGCATTGATAAACTGTGTTGAGAGCTTCAGACAAGTCTAGAAATAATGAGGAGACTTGTTTACTGTAATCTGTAGCTTTATTGTCAGTATCTTTATGGGTTGAAAGTACACTGTTAGTACTGTGGGGAAATTGATGTGATATGATGAGTCAAATGATATTTTGTACTGCCTCTTTTAGTCAGTTTGTTATTTATTTCAGGTGCCAAAAGAATGTTGGTCCTAGTTATTGCACATTCAAAGTACACAACAGCTATTTCTGTCCATCATGACCTTTTGGGACATCATGAATCTGGTCAAGTACTGTCTAGGCATGGAGGGTCTGAAAGTGCTTTTTTTATCTCTATTCTACCATGAGGAATCCCTTACTTCCTTGGAACTTAACTTCACAATTGACAGGCTTGTTGAGTCACTAGGTTTAGTGGCTTTAAAGTTTGTATCTTAGAAACTTCTTCTTCTGTTTGCAGTATTTCAGAGTTCAGGTCATCAGGACTTATTTCTATATATCCCATAGGTCTTCTTCAAAAGAGGTTAAAGGTATTACACAGTAAAGACTATGTTTGTTCTGGTTGATTTCTGTTTTTTGTTAGCTTTTCGACTGTTCTGTGTGACCTTTTCACCATTTATTCTTGATTAATATAAAAAACAGTAAATATGGTCTCAGCATATCACTTTATCTGTGAAAGCTCGCCTCTCTGTGGATTTTTTTTATCCATTGTTCTCCTGTGACTGAACAGTTCCCTTCATCTAGCAACTCCATTTGGAGATGATGTTAGTACACATTTATATAACTTTGTGCAACATGCATTCTTTCATTGTTATCTTGTTTGTTGGGCTGTCCTTGCACAGTGTTTTTGGAAATCTGTCATGTACAAGGACTAAGTGTACTGTCCAAGAGTGGTATCACAGAATGTGTAAGCACCTGCCAAGTTACAAGCTTTAAAGCCAAACGAGACTGAGACATGACAGGAAGACGGCTTAGTTACGGACTCACTGAGCATACCTGTGGAAGAAGTTCTGGGAAAGCTAGAAATAATGGAGGAAGGAAGGATCAGGGCCAATTTTTAAATATTGCTCTTACTAACTTAGAAATTTGCTAGAATTACTAGTTTTGTGTTATCATGCATTTTCTGAAGGATATGAAATCTGAAACTCAATATGTCATTACTTTGTGACTTCACTCCTCAGAGATTTGCCATAAATTTATTAGAAAATATCAAATTTTATGAGGAGGAGATGAAAAATATAAGGTAAAGATATGGTCATTCTGCAAAAGCTTGGACAATTGAGAGGTAAGCCAGTGAGGAGTGCCCCATTATTTGTCATTATAAGAACATATCTGCTGTTTTTATTTATTTATTTACCTCGTTGTCTATCTATCCATTTATTTCTTTTTCTTCTTATTATTATTATTATTATTTTTGATGTTAGTAACACGATGTAAACCACTATTATGGCAGCAGCTTTAGTAGCTAAACATGCTCATCTGAATTTGACTCATTTTCAGGTTATGACTGAAAAGGAACTACACTGTGTCAGTCTCACCCTGTCAGCAAATTAAAAGCATATGCTACATTTCCCTTAAAGGTCTGGTTCTTGCATGGGTGCTTCCCAAAGTATTCCGCTAATTACATGGATTTATTCTGTAACATTACTTCATTGTTTGTTTCTTTTGGCTTTTCCTGGTTAGGGGTCGCCACAGCCGAACTCCGGTCCGCTAATGATTGGTAGTTGATTTTTACATGCCGAGTTACCAACCCTGACGCACAACCTTCAATGAAGGTATGCCCATTCATGCATATCTCCACACAGAAGACGCTCTAGCTGAGAATCGAACCGGACAGCGTCTTACTGTGAGGCGACAATGCTACCGCAGCACCACCACCGTGGGTGTAACATTACTTCATTAATGTTATATATTTAATACCTTATATCTTTTCCAAGCTTCTATCCAGATTCAAGTCCTTATATTAGTTCTTGATTAACTTCCCAGGTGAGATAATTTCTGATACCAGTATAACAATTCCTATTTGAGATTAGCCTTTCTGTATAATTTTATCTGCTTTTCTTTGATTGTATCTGTATTAGATGATGTTTTTTTTTTAATTCCAAATAACCAAGATTAATGAGCTGATTGGTTGGGGACAATTCAGAAATGTTATTGCAAGGTGTAAGCCTTTTGTACACCTTATGGTAACCATTGCCGAATCAGAGACAGCCCTACCACAGTGTTGTCTCTGAATCAGAAATAGCCCTACTGCAGTGTTTAACTGCAAAGTGGGGTAGCATCTTGGTGGGCTGTCTCTGTGGCCTACCACAAATGTTAATGAGGCATTCAGAGGGACTGGCTTATGCTAATTAGTCATGTGCTCACCTCCTAGAAATGTCTGCAGTAATATATTTATGTAACAGATCAATTGCATATGGTACCTTGGCCACCCAGGTTAATGACCATGCTTCCAATGGGGGAGATCATAATAGAGGTAAGTGCCAGGGAGTTTAGCGGACAGGTACTGGGGGGTATTTCTATTCATGTGTGTATGTGTGTGACTGCATGCATGAGTGTATGCAAGGGGGTGAGTGGCCTTAGGTGGGAGTGTGTGTGTGTGTGTGTGTGTGTGTGTGTGTGTGTGTGTGTGTGTGTGTGTGTGTGTGTGTGTGTGTGTGTGCTGTCTGTGTCTGTGTGTTTGTGTAGAAGTACAGCAGTTCTGGGTAATTCAGAGACATGCAAATTAGCCAGTGGTGAAGTCTTTGTGGCTAGCATGCCTCTAAATCGCACTTTCCCAAACCTTGGATACAGTCGCTTTTGGTGTAGCTCTTTCCAATTGTAGTGGTTTTTTTTCTGAATTACAAGATCATCTTTCAGCATTTGGTAGTTGATATCACATTTCAAGTATTCGTAAAATCAACTATCTGTAGATAAGCTTTAGACCTTTTAGTATTATCTATAGCTTATGGTATTCGTACAGCATTATCAATCCGAAGCATGAAAATTACTTAATGCTCTGATATATTAATATATCAGCATAATTTAATATTACCTGCAATACTATAAAATACTTAAAAGTTAATTATGCTTATCAGTATGTGTTGCTGAGTATATTTTCTGTATACCATTGCTTTTTTATGTTAATTCACAGCATAAAAATATTTAATTTAGATAATTTAAATGCATATTTCCATTTCATTACCATTTCTTCTTGCATTTTTCTCTGATGCTATTATATATGTCTGCACTGGGAAAAAAAGAGCTGAAGGATTACTTATGAATACACAGGCCTTAGATGCCATAAATACTGATTCCAACTTCCAACTACTCTGTAGGGTCACTGGTGTCAGTTTTAATTGTCACTCTGGGAGTATACCAGTATTATCAGGACTTTTCAACATGTTTCATCTGTGCTAATTTCTGCCATCTTCCACAGCTGAGATTCTGTCTTGACCTGATTGTCTCAGACTGTTTCAGTAAGATGTATATTGCACAGACAATACATGCCATGAGCCCAATCAGGTTTTCGAGCCACTGCAATCTTACAGTCAGCTTTCAGCACAATGCATTTTATGATTTTGTTGGAGGAATTACTAAAACATCTGGTATATAAATCACAAAACTGCTCAGATGTTACATAAATCCCTTAGATAATGCACTGATAACTTACTTGTTGAAGATGCCCTGAAACATACCAGCAGTGTTCAAACTGACATCTTTAAACTTCACTTCAGTGCTAACAGAGTGCTTCAGCCCTCTCTACAGTTAATGAAATTAATGAAGGCAATCGTATATAGAAGCCAGTGCTGTAGGAGTTAAACATATCTTATATAGCTGAGATCTCGTGCTGAAAAGTATTCCAGCTGTCTGTCACCAGTTACTGACACTGACTTGGAATGGAAATTAGATCTCAACAGAAAAAAGTGCTATGACTTTAATAAAGCTCTCTGTGCCACATGGTTTATTAGAAACAATGAAAAATATAGATAATATGCACAAAAATTAATTTATTTGCTATGTTTTCATTTTATTTTTAATAAAAAGGTTAACAGATAGCAAGTGATCCCTTTCAAGCACAACTTGAAGCACAAAATATTGACCAAGATATCAAGGCAATGAATTAAACTATAGAATAATGGCGTAGTACATATCATTAGTATATAACAAATATGTGTTTATTTGCATGTAATCCATGAACGACTTTGATTACTCTCCAAAAATGAGAGAAAAAAATAACCTAATAATAGGGCGGTTCATATACAAGCATCTCCCTATACCAGAGATGAGTATGACTGGGTCTATGATCATTACCGACTTTTTATGGGTTCGTGACATGGATGTCAAGAGAATCACCTCGACAGAAGAGTGAAGTGAAGCTTAGGAAGTCAGTCTTAATGTTTATGTTAAGAACATATAAAAATTAACTATGATTGAAGAGACCCAATCATAATTCTTTGTAGTACTTGCACCTTTAGCTACTCCAATATACTGCTAGTTAATAGATACATTGTAGGAGCACAATGAGTTTTAGATCTTTGAAAGTAATAACACACTTAGCACTTCTTCATGGATGGCAACCAAATGTAAAGTGTGTCCTGAAAAGATGTAATACACTTTGCGCTGTCACACATAAGGTCTTCGATCATAACCAGCTTATTATGTGTTCAAGACATGAATGCCAAGAAATTTACTTTGAAGGCGAAGCTTGAGGGGTGAATCTTAGCATCCAAGTACAGAACACATGGTAGACATCATTGCAGAACCATTCATAATTGTTTGAAGTACATGGAGCTTTATCTGCTCCATATACTACCAGTTACAAAAAAAAAAAAGTTTGTAGGAGCATTATGTGCTATCCCAACTTTGAAAGCCAGTAAAGCACTTAATGACTGCAGCCAAACAGCCAGCAACATGCCCTCAACTTGCTTAAGAATTCTGGACAAATTCAAAAGTAATGGGGAGACAAAGGTTCAGAATTACAGACACATTTTAAATATTGCTCTAAGTTACTTAAAAAGTTAACAGAGCAACAGGTTTTTAATCAGCATACATTCTCTGAACAATATAAATATGAAACTGTAATGTCTGGCTTTATTGACTAAATGTAATCCTCAGTGATTTATCAGAAAAAAAACTACAAAAATATAAAGCGTAATCAAGGGATCTGAGACGTTTATCAAGCAGAAATGAAGTGCTCCTCTGACAGAAAGAAAAACAGCTTTTAAAACCTGTTAAGGTATGACAGACTGAAGTTCTAACACCTTTTAAAAGGTGTTTTACCTTCTGCCACTGCTTATTGCTGGCTGACGCTGTCCACTCTTACTTCCTAGCATAAGACCCAATCATAACATCACTTAGATTGCCCTTAACAAGGGTTTTTGACCTAGAGAAGTACTTAAGAAGGGCATTTTTTTCTAATTTCAGAACATAATTGTAGCACTCCATATAGTTCATGAGTGTTGCTCTTACAAGGTACATAACCCTTGCACTTCCACACAGACGGTAGTTAGAAACAAGGTGCATCACTAATCATATTATAGCTATATAGCTGTTATACAGACTTTTTATTCTTTTTATTTTAATTGTGAGTCTGTTTATTTTTAATGGATAGTATTACATAAAGGACGTTGAAATGTTCTATGCATTGCAACAGGTTATGATCAGGTGTCAGGTCACAACTAGTTGTTATTTGTTCCAGAATGAATGTTAAGATATTTGCATCTTGAGGTTTTCTCTAAGGAGAATTTCTCAACATCCATTCCTCAGACAAGTAACAGTCTGGTCATGATTAGTGAGCCAATCAAAACTATCTATGGTATGAAAATGTTTTATCTGCTAGGTCATTTAGTCCATCTGTATTGACTGACAACTTCATCTGAATTTGCAAATGAGGGTTTAGATGGTGAAGACTCCCCATTGCATTAAAAGGATGTAGTACTCTTTGAATAGCTTGACACATATAAACCTAGGCCACTAATTTAATTTTTTAGCATCAGATTTTGACAAAATGGTCCATTTGTAATGATCGACTAACAAAACTAATTATAACATAACCATAAAATGGAGGCATATATGACCATCACATAAAGAATGGAAGTAAACTATCAAGTTGCACTCAATAAATTTAACAGGAAGATTTACACATATTCATCAGTTATTTTAAATACGTTTTAAATCTTCCATGATTACTGAGCTCTATAATAACAATATCTTAAGTAGAAACTTAATTCTTCAATCCACAAAAACATGTGAGCTCCAGAAAGAAAAAAACTTTGGTATAGTGAGCAGTATGTTAAACGGAATAAAAACAACATGATAAGTATTATTAGCTTAACCTCCCCCCTCTACCCCATTGTTAAGGCCACATTCCACAGTAACTGCAGATATATTTACTGTCCCTATGTTGCTTCCCAAATTTACCTTGGCAGCAGCCGTCCCCCTGGAAATACAACTTATAGCAATACATCTTACAAAAATGTTTCTATTACCTGCAACTGTTATAGCAAGGCAATTTCAGTCATGCCACATTACTTTCTTAGATGTAAGTGCATAAAATGAGATACATTTCACTTGTGGAGCTTAACTTCTTTTGCTGACCCTTTCCTCTCTATGGAGCTATCACCTGATTCACTGGCTGACCCGCATCAGCAAATTCTGTCTCAGGTGTCACTGACATGCAAGAGAGGAGTAAGAGAGCAACAGAGAGATATTAAAGCTGCAAACTAAATAATACCAATCCAGATACTCTTATTGCATTTACCGCTGAGCCTGCTTTACCACACAACCATTCCTGATTCCTAACAGTACTTCAGTATTTTGTATAGCACCCATACAGCAATTCCTGATTCATAACAGTACTTCAGTATATTGTATAGCACCCATACAGCAATTCCTGATTCATAACAGTACTTCAGTATATTGTATAGCACCCACACAGCCATTCCTGATTCCTAACAGTACTTCAGTATTTTGTATAGCACCCACACAGCAATTCCTGATTCCTAACAGTACTTCAGTATTTTGTATAGCACCCACACAGCAATTCCTGATTCCTAACAGTACTTCAGTATTTTGTATAGCACCCACACAGCCATTCCTGATTCCTAACAATGCTTCAGTATTTTGTATAGTACCCACACAGCCATTCCTGATTCCTAACAGTACTTCAGTATTTTGTATAGCACCCACACAGTAATTCCTGAGCCCTAGCAATACTTCAGTATTTTGTATAGCACCCACACAGCCATTCCCGATTCCTAACAGTACTTCAGTATTTTGTATAGCACCCAGACAACCATTCCTGATTCCTAATAGTACTTCAGTATTTTTTTATAGCACCCACACAGCCATTCCTGATTCCTAACAATACTTCAGTATTTTGTATAGCACCCACACCGCCATTCCTGATTCTTAACAGTGCTTCAGTATTTTGTATAGCACCCACACAGCCATTCCTGATTCCTAACAGTACTTCAGTATTTTGTATAGCACCCACACAGCCATTACTGATTCATAACAGTACTTCAGTATTTTGTATAGCACCCACACAGCCATTCCTGATTCCTAACAGTACTTCAATATTTTGTATAGCACCCACACAGCCATTCCTGATTCTTAACAGCACTTCAGTATTTTGTATAGCACCCACACAGCCATTCCTGATTCCTAACAGTACTTTAGTATTTTGTATGGCACCCACACAGCCATTCCTGATTCCTAACAATACTTCAGTATTTTGTATAACACCCACACAGCCATTCCTGATTCCTAACAGTACTTCAGTATTTTGTATAACACCCACACAGCCATTCCTGATTCCTAACAATACTTCAGTATTTTGTATAACACCCACACAGCCATTCCTGATTCCTAACAGTACTTCAGTATTTTGTATAGTACCCACACAGCCATTCCTGATTCCTAACAGTACTTCAGTATTTTGTATAACACTCGTTTAGTTTTGTCAAATGAATGACTAGTTTATTGCTCATGAACCATAAAACCAAATTATCCATATCTTTTTTTCAGTTTGTTGTGAAATATCCATGGATCCATTTAATCTCTTCACTCCAAACATACTTGTACTGCAAGCACTCTGTGGTATCACTTCATATTGCATGTGTTTAAGAAGTAATTGACTAATGCATTATATATCTGTCCCCAGATTTTATTATTCTTATTACATGTTTGCTACACCTCAGAGAAAGAAAGTTTACTTACAAACATTGGAAAGCCAGCCTATTGCTCTTCCTCTGGAAATCTGTGAGATCAGACATCTTAAGAACAATACATATGAGCAATAGCATTCCATTTTTAAAAGAAATATTAAACTTTATTGTTCAACATTTAAGCTGGTTTGGTCAAGCAAATGTTGCAAACTTTGGTATTCAGAACCAGAGACTGTAAGCCAATATGTGCAGCTTTCTTCTCAATTCTGGTGATGGTCCTGCCATCAATGTAACAGAAAGAAATTTGTCTTCAGTTTATTGTAGGTTCCTGTGTCAAGCTTGTACCAAGGAGACCATGGAAGTAGTTGCAGCCACCATAGTTCCCTTTATAATTCAGAAATATGTTAATCTAAGGGAAGAATCGGTTCCTCCAGTAACTTTTCATCCAGTATAAATAATTGAAAGTTAGTAAGAAAAGAATGATATTCAGCAGACTCAAAGATGGTCACAGACGTTTCCATCCAGGTACCTATTTTCTGAGTCATGTTATCAGGAGACAAGTATATCCTGAACCAAACCAAGATGAGCTACGGGCAAAAAGCCAAAACGGCTGATGAAGTAATTGAGTTATCTGAAGAACACCTTTTTAGAATTTTTCCAAAGTATATACAGCAGTGACACTAGTGTTTTATTTTGAGGAAAATGTAAATTGCCATGTTTGGGAATTGGTATTCTACTGGCCCTCTTCCAACTCTTTGAGAAAGTAGAATAATTTAATAATGAAGTCAATGTTTATTGCTAGTGCAGCTGCTCCAAGTAGGAATAACATTATGCAAGGTCAGTAGGGCTTATCTTCCAACAGAACATGACACTGACTCTTCTAGGGGCTCCCATGAAACCTGCTTGAAGCAGAATTTGGTAAGCTGATGCATAGAACCTGCATTTTGCTTGCTGTTAGCAATGTGGTTAGTATTGTGTATGTAACTCAGTATCTCAGAACATTTACTTTTGACATCCCTTACAGAGTTAGGTAGGTTAGGCTGCTTGCTTCCATGGAGAGCCAGAAATATTTCGCCAGCAACAGAGCAAAACAATTAGTTATGTACTCACCATAACGTCAGATGTATGTGGTCCATCTCGCCTACATTCTTAACTGACGGGTTTGGAGCCGAGAATCGGCTCCGACTCGGCCGCTATTTACTAGCTCGAAGTCTCTGATTGGCTGGGCTAGCCCTAGTATCCCAAGATGCACCACTCCCAACCCCCCAGATCTTGTTTGCCAACAATGTAACAGAGTGACATACACAACCTCCTAGAAATAACGCAAGGAGGAAGAGAGAAAAAATAACATCCTCAGAAGAGTCTAAGAACATAATCTCCTCCAAGTCCAACAGGTCGGGGGACGGTGGGCGGGTACGTAAGAATGTAGGCGAGATGGACCACATACATCTGACGTTATGGTGAGTACATAACTAATTGATGTAATGTGGTCCTATCCCACCACATTCTTAACTGACGGGACAGCGTCCCTAGCACCTACATTCTGGGGGGCTCACTGACAATACTCCTGAGCACCGTGGAACCAAAGGAAGCCCGGTCTCTAGACACCAAATCAAGCTTGTAATGAGAAACAAAGGTGTGCGGAGAGGACCAGGTGGTCGCAGCACAGATGTCATCCAAGGAGAGCCTAGCATGATAAGCTACTGATGCATCCATGGCCCTGGTAGAATGAGCCTTAACTGGGAAAGGTAAATCTTTGCCTGCTGATGCGTAAATAAAGAAGATACAGTCCTTAATCCATTTAGCAATAGTACCTTTAGTCACAAGGCTACTATTCTTGTTCTCTGAGAAGGACACAAACAATTGATCCGATTTCCTGTGGGGTTGTGTCCTGTGCAAATAAAACCATAGTTGTCTATGAACATCCAACTGGTGGAATTTGAATTCCACTTCATTTGAAAAGTTTGGAAAGAAAACTGGTAACTCAATGGATTGGTGAAGACAAAAGGTAGAAGATACCTTAGGAAGGAAGGAGGGGTTGAGTCTCAAGGAAACCCTATCCTTATGGAAGACCAAATACGGGGGCTTTATGGAAAGGGCCTGAAGCTCCGATATCCTCTTGGCTGAAGTAATGGTGACCAGAAAGGCTGTCTTCCAAGACAAATATTTTAATCCACAAGTGTCAGCCGGTTCAAAGGGGGTAGAAGTTAAGGTTTGAAGCACCAAGCTTAAATCCCATGGTGAAACTGGTTGTGACAATGGCGGATGGAGTAACCAGGCTCCTTTCAGGAAGGCTTTACAAAGTTTATGGCCCATAAGGGAAGGCTCATGTGAGACGTGAAAGTTAGAAATGGCCGCCAGCTGTACCTTAATAGTGGAGGTAGCGGAACCCTGTTTGAAGAGAATAGCCAAAAAAATCTAATACCGCCAACAAGGGGGCTGTGAAGGGATCTAGATTGTGTGCTTCAGCCCAGATAGCAAATCTTTTCCATTTGCTAGAGTATAGTTTTCTGGTAGATGACTTGTGGGAGGACGACAGAATATGCAACATCTCAGGTGAAAAGGAATGTAGTCTAACTAAGGATGGAAGTGGAGCAGCCACGCTGTCAACCTGAGGGTTCATAGGGATGGATGGAACTGACCTGACTGATGAGTCAATAGGTCTGGTACTGGTTACAGAGTCCAAGGGCCGTCCACTGTATACTTCTGAAGAAAGGGGAACCAAACTTGACGAGGCCAGTATGGTGTGATAAGAATCATCTTGCTTCCCAAGGAAGCTTCCTTCTGAATCACTCATGATAATAGAGGGAACAGAGGGAAGGCATAGAGCAGACCTGGGGGCCAATCGTGGGCTAGGGCATCCCTGGGTGACTCCCCCGGGGGGGGGGATCAGAGTGAAGTACCTGCTGCACTTGGCATTGAGGGGGCTGGCAAACAGACTGCAGCAAGGTTGACCCCACCTGGAGAAGATCTGAGTTGCAACTCGGTTGTTCAAGGACCACTCGTGAGGCGTCAGAATAGTTCTGCTTTGCCTGTCTGCTATCACATTGGACTTCCCCGGAATGTGCATTGCCACTAGAAAGCATTGGGAAGACACCGCCCAGTTCCACACTCTCATGGCCTCTCTGCAAAGGGGATAGGACCTGGTTCCACCCTGCTTGTTTAGGTACCAGATGACTGACATGCTGTCGGAAAGAATAGCAATCGTCCCCTTGGGATGAGAGCTCTGAAGTGCTTGCAACGCTAGAAGCACTGCTCTCATTTCAGGACATTGATGTGCAAGTGTACCTCGTGATCTTGCCATGTGCCTTGGACCATTCTGCCCAGATAATGGCCACCCCAACCTATCTGGGAAGCGTCCGTGGTCACCGTGGTGGTAGGAGACAGGGGGGGTCAGTGGTCTCCCTATGTCTAGATTGGATGACTGAAGCCACCAACGTAGGTCTTTAGGCATTGTTCCATGATGAGAATGGGATAAGATAGAGGAAACTCCTGAAAGGACCACTGGACCGAGACCAGCCACTGGAGGATCCGCATATGTAGCCTGGCTAGCGGTACTAGCATGATGGTAGCCACCATGGACCCTAGTAGTGGAAGAGCAAGTCTGACTTGGACTTTCTTGAGGGGTAGTAAGGCTAACACCTGAGCCTGTAGCACTTTGATTCTTTCTGTTGGAAGAAAAGTTCTCATTTGGACGGAGTCTAGCTCTGCGCCGATAAATGCAACACACTGTGATGGCCGCAACACAGATTTTTCCCAGTTGAAGGTAATCCCTAGGTATTGGCCCAATGTGATGGTAGCCTTCATGGCTCGAACGAGTAGATGCCTGGAGGGAGCGGTGAGAAGCCAGTTGTCCAGATAAGGAAAAACCTGGAATCCTTGACGTCTCAAGTGGGCTGTCACCACTGCTAAGCATTTGGTAAACACCCTGGGGGCTGTGGTGAGACCAAAAGGCAGAGCACGAAACTGGTAGTGACTGGCTCCCAGCCAGAAGGGTAGGTGACTCCTGGATGCCTTGTTTATCTTGATGTGGTAATAAGCATCCTTGAGATCTATGGAGCACATCTATACTCCTTTTTCCAATAAAGGGAAAATGGACTGAAGAGTGACCATTCGGAACTTGGACTTCAGTACAAATCAGTTTAAATGGCTGAGGTCCAGAATGGGCCTCAGGTCCCCTGTCCTTTTTGGCACCAAAAATAATCTTGAGTAAGTTCCTGATCCAATCTGGTCTGAGGGAACTGGTTGGATGACTCCTTTTTCCAGCAGCTTTGAAACCTCTAGCACTGCTTGATCTCTTTGACTGGGTGGAATGCCTGGGATTTTTCTGGCTAGGGGAGGGGGTGTAAGAAAGGGAATGGTGTAACCTCCAGTAATTATTCGGAGCACCCATTGATCCTGAGTGATACTTTCCCAGGCTAGAGGATGCCTCGAAAAATGGCCCCCGACTGGCTCCAGAGTAGCACAGTCTGGCAGTCCCTCAGGGACGTTGGTAGGAGGATACACAAAATGATTCACGGTCTCCTGTGGTGCAGGGGCCCCCTCCGCATCTAGGGCGGTGCCTTCCAGAGTAATTTCCCCCTCCTCTGCCCCTGGATGGGGGGTCACCATGCTCGACGGGGAAAGACTTCTGAGACTTCCTGAACCACATCTTGCCTCCCCTCCGTGCCTTGGGATAAGGCCTAGAGGGAGGCAAGAAACGGGCACCTATGGCAAACAAAGTCTTATCCTCCTGCTCACATCTGGTGAGAGTGTCTTTCACTTTGGGTCCAAAGAGGGAGGACCCATCAAAGGGGGCGTCAGTGAAGGAAGACTTGAAGGCTTCCGCGAAGTGACACAGGTGCATCCAGGCTTGCCTCCTGAGGGCTACACCTGAGCTAGCTGCCCTACCCACTCCTTCGGCTGCATAGGATATGAGCCTAATGGATGAATTGACAATAGAGGAAAGGGTAGACAACTGGGCGTTGACAGTCTGATTCACCACCTCAGGCAAGTTACCCAACAGGGTATCTCCCAATTCCTTAAGGAGATCTCTTTGGAGCCTAGTAAAGTGGCAAAGATAGTTCAATGACTGCAAAGTAAAGGTCGCTGAAGACAGGGTACGCTTCCCATACTGATCCATACTCCTGGACTCCTTGTTAGGAGGATGAATGGAAGCAGAAGCTTCTGCAACCTCTTGCTGAGTGGCAGACGCCACCACCATGGCATCTACAGGAACTCCTTTAGTTAGGAACTCTTTCTCCGGGGGTGCAGACAGAAACTTGTTTGGGTGGCTGGGCACCAGTTCCATGGAGTCAGGGTGTTCCCAAACCCTTCGACAAATAAGGTCTAACAATTCGTCGAAGGGCGGAGACACCCACGAGGTGGAAGGTCGGGCTCCGAAGGCTTTGAGGAGGACCGACTCATCCTCAGATGGGGATTTGGAAGGCCAGTTGCCTCTCTGCCTTAAAATCTCCAGAATATCGGAGAATGAGACATCATCGGAGGATGACTTGGGGGACCCCTCTGAGTCATCGAGGTCGGTATCAGAAGTGATGGACTCATTCGGGGAGTCAACATGCTTCCTCTTGCACGACTTATTTCTGGGAGTCTCCTCAGGCGACGAATCTGAAGGACCCTCAGAAAGCTGGGGGCCACGTATGGAAGTATCCTCGGGCCTTCAAGCCCCACTGGCATCAGAGACTCCAGCCCCAGTGTCAAAGGAAGCAGTAGCTGATTTGAGTGAAGTCACTGAAGACCTGGCCAGTGCGCTCCTCATGGCCTCGAATGCTGGTCCACCGGAATCTGAGGACCGACCCGTCTCCGAAACCACAATTGGAGTCGGGGTTCCCTTAGCCGAGGCACCAAGAGGGAGACTTGGAGCTGAGGGATGAAGCCCCAATGTATCCCCCTCGGGTCCGACCGAGGAAACCCGGGTGCCACAACCAGAAGATGGAGTCGAAAAGGTTGGAGCCGTGGTCGGAGCTGAAAGGCCTAACGGGTGTATCGGCGCCGACCCCAGGACCTCACCCGACGCAGAACACCTCGGCTCTGATGACACAGAGGTGCCCAGAGGAGGAATAATCGGAACTGACAAGAGGGAAGGCTCTGGAGCCGACTGGGCTGGAGCGGAAAATAACCTGGCTAACACCGCCGCCTGAAGGAGCCTCTGCACCACTCTATCCACATCCGAATCCAATAACCTGGAAGACTTGGAGGACACAGAAGGTGGTCGAGATATCTTACCCAGAGAATCCAGGTTTAGACTAGCAGAAGGGCTCAGAATCGGCTCCAAGAGAATCGGAGCCGAAGCTGGCTCCATGGTCACAGAAACCTCCTGCGGCGCTGATAACAATGGAGCCGAAGAAGCCGACTCAGACACAAAAATTCCTTCCCTAGGCTCCAAAGCCAATGGAGTCGAGGAAGGTGGAGCTGTCTTCAATATCTTCTCCGATGGCTCCGAGGAACTAGACGGAGCCGGAAATCTCTTTTTTGGTTTAGATTTAGATTTCCCACTAGGGGAGGCAGACTCCAAAGCTTCTTCAAAGGGAGGTTTGACAAGGCCCCTGAGAATCAATTTATTTTTCCTCTCTTGCAAGACTCTAGAACTAAAGAAGTGACAAACACTACAAGATTCTTGCAAATGAATGGCGCCCAAACAATACACACAGATGGCATGGCCATCTATTAAAGACATCTTATAAGAACATTTGGCGCACTTTTTAAAACCAGAAGGCTTATGCTCCTTCTGATCTTTGCCTGACATTGTAATTCACAATAAACCACACACAAGATAAGGAAGGCAGGAGGAAGGGACTCTAACTTAAAAGTCCCAACAGAGTTAAAAGACACAGGAGAGGGCTAAGGCCCTCTAAATTAAACAGGCCTAGCCCGCCAAACACAAGGAATCCACAAAAACTAAAAAAATTAACTGAACTAGTCGCAAAACACAGGATACACTCAACGTAGCTGTAAGAACAGCTTTTGACAGAAAGTTTAGAAAAATAAGCTAAAAAAAAAACAGTTTAAATAAGGTACTTAGCCTCAGCTAAGCTCGAGACCACGTCTGTACTCTACGAGCGGCAAACGAGGTCTGGGGGTTTGGGCGTGGTGCATCTTGGGATACTAGGGCTAGCCCAGCCAATCAGAGACTTTGAGCTAGTAAATAGCGGCCGAGTCAGAGCCGATTCTCGGCTCTGAACCCGTCAGTTAAGAATGTGGCGAGATAGGACCACATTACATCCTCAGTTCTACTTCACATTATGGAGACAATGTATGGATAGCCAACAGGAATAGACAATTAAAAGTCATATTTGCATAGAAGTTGAAAGCACTATTTAAAGACCATGCTAGCAGTATTAGAGTACAGAAAGTATTTATTTAGGCAGAAGCCTTAGAGTATGAAAATAATTTGGTACTGTGCTGTGTTGTGTTGTGCTACAGAGTAACTGAAAACATGGCGTAATAGCAGCTACAAATGTTCAGCTGCTTAGCATCACATAATATGTCTACCTCATCAGTTCATAGATGCTGTTCCAAGCCCACAAATGTTTCTTTGGCAGTGGGAGGATAAACACTTTCATATGACTCATCAGGCAAGTTTTCTCCCTGTTCTTGTTTTAAACCTGAAGTAGATTCTGTAACTATGGCCACAATTTCAGCATTCCGTAGATCACTGTACCCTTGAACTCTGCATGGGTCCGCACTAAATAATTAATGGAAGGTGATGATGTACTCACTTAAATAAAGCACATAGGATATGTTGCCTTACCATTCACTATGTGCTTTGGCTTAAATTTCTGACAAAGGCAAATGTTCTAGTTATCAGCATACAACTGAAACATTACTTTCTTGCATTGAGAATCAACAATTACTTTTGCCATTAATATTTATTTATTATTATTTATTTATTGACATTTGTTAACCGGGGAAGTTCACTGGGTCAGTAACCCATTTTTAGTGGGGGCCCAGAGAGAAACGCTCCACAATTAACAGTAAGATATAGACAGATGACAAACAGTTTTTAAATATCAAAATAAGCAAAGTTACAAGATTATAAAAAATAAAACATATATAGGCAATATAAAAACTTATCAGTATGTATCAGGACTTCTATAAACTTTGATAATAGTTGGTAGTATAGTAGAATAATCCTGAGTTGTTGCTTTCGGCATTGCAAGAAAAAAAACATGGCAGTTCTTGCCGAAAATCAGTTCTAGCAGTAATAGTAGTATTAGACTAATGCTGTCTGGGTAAAAGTTATTTTGAGACTATGGAACTGGGTTAGTATTAAGTAGTGTTGGTTTTATGGTGGTTTGTTTGATTTACACTGACGTGAGGTTGTCAAGGAAGTAAGTTTTTAATGCTACTTTGTATGTCTTTGTGCAGTCTATCTGGGTAATGTGGGAGGGTAAGGAGTTCCATTTTAGCAATGCTATGTGAGAACAAGCATTGTCCAGCTCTTTTATTGGGTTTGGTTACACTTAGTAGTAATTTATTGGAGGATCTAACGGTGCATGAAGGAATATACGTTTGTATTATTGATGAGAGTGCTGAGCAGTTATTTGGTCTATAAATTAGTTTATGGGCTACCATTAGTTGAGTATAGCAAAGATAGTTCGGGAAATCCATCTAGTTCAGTTCAATGATTGCTTGGCAGTGGTGTGAGCGGTTAGGCTTTCCTAAGGCAAATTTAGCTATTTTATGGTAATAGGACTGAAGTTTGTTGTTGAGGGAAGAGTGAAGGTTAGTAGAGATAGCACTACTATAAAGTAAGGCAGGAATGATTAAGGTACTTGACAGTTTTGTTTTGGTGTTTTTGTCCATGTAATAACATTTACATTTCTCTGAATGAGGCAAATAATTATTTAGTGAAATCTGCTTACTGGACACACAAAACTGTGATGCCGTGTTATTGTTTATTGTTTACCTCATGACAAAACTTCATTGCCTTATGCTTCAAAGTTATACCTGTTGAGTGGCAACTCAAGTTTTGCTCAACACAAACAACATACATGTACAGTAAAGCACATATCTGGTCATTGCAAGGTTTAGTCTTTTAATTAAAGTTTCTTAGGGGTATAGAATGTAGTGGTAACATTGTATTTTTTTCACAGAATCTCTTTCTAAGTCTGACAATGTTGAGTTGCCATTTCTAAATATGGCAACTGTGACACCTGGAGGCCACTTGGTCCAAGACTTGGGGAATAAAACAACCACTGTTTCTAGATTTACTAAAGAGAAAATAACCAAAACAAAGTAGAGCTTATTTTAGTTATTTGTCATTTGTTAACCTCGGTAGTGCACTGATCAGGCATGATCAATTTGTGTCTCAGTCCAGGAAAAGAGAAACTAGACTGCAAATGAAATACTGATATATAATATTACATTATATAATAATATATAAGTAAAAGCACAGCTAAATTAGAATACACACCAACAATATGCAGTCAATAATGACAATTGTAACATAAATTGAAGTAGTAAATAAAGCGTTAAACAGAAGTATTTACAATGATATAGTTGTAGAAGGAGAAACTGAGAAGGTTCTTTGGGATGTCTATGAAAGTACGAATGAAAGGTGGTAAAGGAGTGAGGTGAGGAGAGGGAAATGGGAGAAGTACAGTAAATGTTTAATCTGTGTTCTCAGTCCAAATCTAGTAGAGCATACGAACAGAGACTTGTCTAAACCAAGCAGCTGCAGACTCATGTCTAATCTCAATTGCTCAAAGCACAGTATATTTATAACAGAAAAAGTGTACAGCTCCTACAGCAGAGTCCAGTATAAAATGTGGACTTCAAACAGTTCAGTCTTTCTTCCAGAAGACAGACTATCCACTACTGTATAGCAGGATTATGCATAAATTGTTGAAATAATATGCAGGTTTTCACTCACCAGCAAATAGAAGCCCTTCTCCTACTACACCCATAAGTTTTACGAGTGTAGCAAAGTCACCAATGCTTTAAGAACCATAGTCATGTCAGTCATTGCTTAACAAATCTCCCTCCTCAGATGGAGGGGAAATCTAGTGCGCCTCAGTTCTAAGGAAAATTCATAGGATAAGATGCTGCTTTTCTTTTCTGTAGACAAAAATGACTGCTTCCACAATGTCATTCCCTCTTCCTTCCAACTGAAGGATTTTTAAATCCCCCTCTTACAATAGTTGCACCTTGTACCACTCTCCCTTAGTGTATGTATGTATATCTATATCTATCTATATATATATATATATATATATATATATATATATATATATATATATATATATGTGTGTGTGTGTGTGTGTATATATATATATATATATATATATATATATAAAATACACACACACACACACACACACACACACACACACACACACACACACAGATAAATATACAAGTATGTATGTGGTACTGCTAAAAAAATCCCAAAATGAAAAAAGTTGTAATGAAAAAAAGTTGACAAAAATGCTTACAGCCTTATTTGTATGATCAGGGACATCATTTCAGAACATGCAAACAAAAAAACAGTCTTGAACATTTGAGTTTTGTGCATCTCCTGCTAAATAAATATACCGACTCTGAGATAGGATAATACTGGAGAAAGAGCATATACACCAACCCTGACGTTAGAGCCATTCTACACAAATACAAAATTAAAATCTCAAGCAGTTCTAATAAAAAAAAAATCATTGCTTTTATTTGCATGCTCTGATAACTTGTCTCTGAGCATGCAACTAATGCAGTCAACATTTTTTTTTGTTGACTAATTTAGGTCAAATATTTATACATCTATAGTGGTGTGAACATTATCTGTAGATGATGGTTGGGGTTGATGTGACACCCTGACTCCATGTAAAAAATGGAAAAATTGAGTTGATAATGATGTTGATATGTATAAAATGCATGGATATAAAATCCATACAAGGAAGTTTACACTTCAAAAGTTTTGTCATTTAGTGCGCAAAGTTTTCAAATGTGATGGATTTTTTTTTAATTTTTCGATGTATTAAGGCTGTATAAAGACTGAGTCCTTTGAGCTTACTGATTTTTCTTCCTTCCTATCATCCTTCCTTCCTTCCTTCATTTTATTCTTTTCAGCATCAAGGGGAATGGGATCTTGTCACAGCACTTAGGAGCAAAGGCACAGCTAGGGTGAAGTGTTAGGGCACAAGATCTGTGAGGCACAGCTAGGGTAAAGTGTTAGGGCACAAGATCTGCAAGGTACAGCTAGGGTGAAGCATTAGGGCACAAGATCTATGAGGCACAGCTAGGGTGAAGTGCTAGGGCACAAGATCTGCAAGGTACAGCTAGGGGGAAACATTAGGGCACAAGATCTGTGAGGCACACCTAGGGTGAAGTGTTAGGGCACAAGATCTGCAAGGTACAGCTAGAGTGAAGTGTTAGGGCACAAGATCTGCAAGGTACAGCTAGGGGGAAGCATTAGGGCACACGTTCTGGGAGGCACACCTAGGGTGAAGTGTTAGGGCACAATATCTGTGAGGCACAGCTAGGGTGAAGTGTTAGGGCACAAGATCTGCAAGGTACAGCTAGGGTGAAGCGTTAGGGCACACGATATGTAAGGCACAGCTACGGTGAAACGTTAGGGCACATGATCTGTGAGGCACACCTAGGGTGAAGTGTTAGGCACAAGATTTGTGAGGCACAGCTAGGGTGAGGTGTTAGGGCACAAGATCTGCGAGGTACAGCTAGGGTGAAGCATTAGGGCACAAGATCTGTGAGGTACAGCTAGTGTGAAGTATTAGGGCACAAGATCTCTGAGGCACAGCTAGGGTGAAGTGTTAGGGCACAAGATCTGTGAGGCATAGCTAGGGTGAAGTGGTAGGGCACAAGATCTCTGAGGTACAGCTAGGGTGAAGCATTAGGGCACAAAATCTGTGAGGCACAGCTAGGGTCAAGTGTTAGGGCACAAGATCTGTGAGGCACAGCTAGGGTGAAGTATTAGGGCACAAGATCTGTGAGGCATACCTGAGGTGAAGTGTTAGGGCACAATATCTGTGAGGTACAGCTAGGTTGAAGCATTAGGGCACAAGATCTGTGAGGTACAGCTAGGGTGAAGTATTAGGGCACAAGATCTGCGAGGCACAGCTAGGGCGAAGCATTACGGCACAAGATCTGTGAGGCACACCTAGGGTGAAGTGTTAGGGCACAAGATCTGTGAGGCACAGTTAAGGTGAAGCATTAGGGCACAAGATCTGTGAGGCATACCTAAGGTGAAGTGTTGGGGCACAAGATCTGTGAGGCACACTTAGGGTGAAGTGTTAGGGCACAAGATTTGTGAGGCACAGCTAGGGTGAAGTGTTAGGGCACAAGATCTGCGAGGTACAGCTAGGGTGAAGCATTAGTGCACAAGATCTGTGAGGTACAGCTAGGGTGAAGTATTAGGGCACAAGATCTCTGAGGCACAGCTAGGGTGAAGTGTTAGGGCACAAGATCTCTAAGGTACAGCTAGGGTGTAGCATTTGGGCACAAAATCTGTGAGGCACAGCTAGGGTGAAGTGTTAGGGCACAAGATCTGTGAGGCACACCTAGGGTGAAGTGTTAGGGCACAAAATCTGTGAGGCACAGCTAGGGTGAAGTGTTAGGACACAAGATCTGTGAGGTACAGCTAGGGTGAAGCATTAGGGCACAAGATCTGTGAGGTACAGCTATGGTAAAGTCATTAGGGCACAAGATCTCTGAGGCACAGCTAGGGTGACGTGTTAGGGCACAAGATCTGCGAGGTACAGCTAGGATGCAGCATTAGGGCACAAGATCTGTGAGGCACACCTAGGGTGAAGCATTAGGGCACAAGATCTGTGAGGTACAGCTAGGGTGAAGCATTAGGGCACAAGATCTGTGAGGTACAGCTAGGGTGAAGTGTTAGGGCACAAGATCTGCAAGGCACAGCTAGGGGGAAGCATTAGGGCACAAGATCTGTGAGGCACTGCTAGGGTGAAGCATTAGGGCACATGATCTGTGAGGTACAGCTAGGGTACAAGATCTGTGAGGCACAGCTAGGGTGAAGCATTAGGGCACAAGATCTGTAAGGCACAGCTAGGGTGAAGCGTTAGTGCACAAGATCTGTGAGGCACAGCTAGGGTACAAGATCTGCGAGGCACAGCTAGGGTGAAGTGTTAGGGCACAAGATCTGTGAGGCACAGCTAGGGTGAAGTGTTAGGGCACAAGATCTGCGAGGCACAGCTAGGGTGAAGCATTAGGGCACAAGATCTGTGAGGCACTGCTAGGGTGAAGCATTAGGGCACAAGATCTGCGAGGTACAGCTAGGGTACAAGATGTGTGAGTCACAGCTAGGGTGAAGCATTAGGGCACAAGATCTGTAAGGCACAGCTAGGGTGAAGCGTTAGTGCACAAGATCTGTGAGGCACAGCTAGGATGAAGTGTTAGGGCACAAGATCTACAAGGCACACCTAGGGTGAAGTATTAGGGCACAAGATCTGTGAGGTACAGCTAGGGTGAAGTGTTAGGGCACAAGATCTGCAAGGCACAGCTAGGGTGAAGCGTTAAGGCAAAAGATCTGCGAGGTACAGCTAGGGTGAAGCATTAGGGCACAAGATCTGAAAGGTACAGCTCAAGTGAAGTGTTAGGGTACAAGATCTGTGTGGCACAGCTAGGGTGAAGCATTAGGGCACAAAATCTGTGAGGCACAACTAGGGTGAAGCATTAGGGCACAAGATCTGTGAGGCACAGCTAGGGTGAAGCATTAGGGGATAAGATCTGTGAGGCACAACTAGGGTGAAGTGTTAGTGCACAAGATCTGTGAGGCACACCTATGGTAAAGCATTAGGGCACAAGATCTGTGAGGCGCAGCTAGGGTGAAGCATTAGGGCACAAGATCTGTTAGGCACTGCTAGGGTGAAGCATTAGGGCACAAGATCTGCGAGGTACAGCTAGGGTACAAGATGTGTGAGTCACAGCTAGGGTGAAGCATTAGGGCACAAGATCTGTAAGGCACAGCTAGGGTGAAGCGTTAGTGCACAAGATCTGTGAGACACAGCTAGGGTACAAGATCTGTGAGGCACAGCTAGGATGAAGTGTTAGGGCACAAGATCTGCAAGGCACACCTAGGGTGAAGCATTAGGGCACAAGATCTGTGAGGTACAGCTAGGGTGAAGTGTTAGGGCACAAGATCTGCAAGGCACAGCTAGGGTGAAGCGTTAAGGCAAAAGATCTGCGAGGTACAGCTAGGGTGAAGCATTAGGGCACAAGATCTGAAAGGTACAGCTCAAGTGAAGTGTTAGGGTACAAGATCTGTGTGGCACAGCTAGGGTGAAGCATTAGGGCACAAAATCTGTGAGGCACAACTAGGGTGAAGCATTAGGGCACAAGATCTGTGAGGCACAGCTAGGGTGAAGCATTAGGGGATAAGATCTGTGAGGCACAACTAGGGTGAAGTGTTAGGGCACAATATCTGTGAGGCACACCTATGGTAAAGCATTAGGGCACAAGATCTGTGAGGCGCAGCTAGGGTGAAGTGTTAAGGGCAAGATCTGTGAGGCATAGCTAGGGTGAAGTGTTAGGGGACAAGATCTGTGAGGCACAGCTAGGGTGAAGCGTTAGGGTACAAGATCTCTGAGGCACAGCTAGGGTGAAGTGTTAGGGGACAAGGTCTGTCAGGCACAGCTAGGGTACTAGATCTGTGAGGCACAGCTAGGGTGAAGTGTTAACGGACAAGATCTGCGAGGCACAGCTAGGGTGAAGTGTTAGGGGACAAGATCTGCAGAGGCTGATCGGTCTTCAAGACATTTAAGTGCATTACTGGTATTCAGCAATCAGTGTCAGGATTGCATTTTCTTCCAGAACTGAAGCACTTTAGCTTTCCATGTTTGGCATAAAAAGTAACAACAGTTTCCTGCTGTTTAAAAAGCAAAGAAACGTTTTTGTTTTCTCTCCAAGTTTGAGGAAAAGAGCTTTTTTTGAAATACTACTATTTACTGGCATTTAGAAATCAGTGCTGCTTTCGCATTATTTTTCATCCAGAAGTGAACCTGCTTACGGCTCCACTTTTGACATAAAGTATGGTAGTTGCTTGCTGAAAATATATGAAGAAGGTATTACAGTTTAAGAGAACATATATATTTTTTTGTTCTTCAAGTTTTGAGGAGAAGACCTTTTTCTTTTTCTTTTTTGCTTGACAGGCTTAAGGCATAGAATTAATCATGGATTTGACAGTACATTAAAACAAGTACTCACACTCGTATATACATACACACACACACACACACACACACACACACACACACACACACACACATACATGTACACAAGCATACTCACACACAGTCACACACGCACACACATATACAAACTCTTGCTCGCACACCACAAGAACAACTATGGAGAATTTAGAAGTCCACACCAAGGAAACAATAAAGTACACTACTCATTTCTGTATCTTGCAGTTAACCTTCAATTAATTCAAATAATGCAGTACTCACAGGAACAAGAAAGTCAACACATCGAATCAACAGCATCTTGGACAAGGTAACCTTTATTTTAATTTCAACAGGAAGCGGACTGTCAGATGTCCAGTCCCACTCAGGGTTTGCTTAATCGTCCAGCTGTAGGATTAGCTTTTTATTCATCTTTTTGCAGAGCATGACAAAGTGAGGAGAGTGATGATGTACAGCCAGAAGCTTTTATGTTTCTTCTTGGAGTGGATTTGGATTCAGGTGTGAATCCAACATCTGACTCTCACTCATCTAAATATAATATACATTTCATATTGCTTGTTTCACCTTGTTAGTCATAATTTATCTTAGTGATGTTTTGTGTGCATTGTTATGTACGTATCACTGTGTCTTTTTTTTGGGATCCACTGTCATCTTCCCTTTCCAACATTAAGTTATAGTTAAGGATTTTAGCAATTTTTTTTTATATTAGACCTCCGAATACGGTTTTGTTTCTGAAATTGGGTTACATATTTGCTTTAAAATCTTTGCCCTGGACACTGTTTGAAGCAGTTCACTTGATTCTTTTAACATTTCATTTTTGTAAATATTTTATTTTTTGGATATTACTTCATCCCAACAAGTGTCTTATCTGCAAGAATTAATATGCAGAGAGCTTTTCTTCCTGTTCTAGATACTTAAAAGATTTTATTTAACTAAGATTACTTCATTATGCCTGTACAGATTTTTGCAGATTGTCCAGATTTTTGCTTCATATTTGTTGGTCTGTTCCTAATAAAATTTGTGTTTTTCTGGCAAATCACTAAATAATGATGTGCATTTGAGTTTCAGACTTTGTTTCCTTTGGAAAATACATGCTAACACAAACCCTGTTATTCAATCAACTTTTAAGTATATAAGAGCAATATTTAAAATCTGTCCCTATTTTTGGACCTCTGTCCCCCATTATTTAAGACTTTTTCCAGATTTCTTGCACTAAGAGGTTGAGAGATATATCAATTATATCTGCCATAGCACTTAAGAGATTCAGCTGTCATTTTTTTATTCCTATCTGCAGAACAAAAGTTAAAAGATCTTGTATTTTTCTCGATATGCAAATTAAATTTTGGCTTGATATTAACAGAATAAGGACAATTTTTGAAATAGGAAGGTGTCTGTATTTTTATTTAAAGAGGAAATTTTAGATTTACACTAACAGATTAAGGGATATCTTGGAAATGGAGAACTCATTTGTTTCTTTGCTCTCACTAAAGTGGTCAAATGAGTGCGAAAATAAACCATTTCTATAGGTTCATAGGTTCATAGGTTCATAGGTTGATACTAGGCTATCTGCCCTAGGGCATTTATAAGCCTAGCCAGAGTGTGTTTGGCTTTCGCCACCCTTTTAGATTAGTTGACTGTGCCTCTGTATAGTAGGTCACAGAAGGTAGCCCTTTTAAGGTTAGTTTACTGTACCTCTGTCAAGCAGGGACACAGAAGAGATCCCAGGGGTAAACTTACGATCTCCCATCCACTCGTCAAGATTTCTCTTGAAGAGGGTCAGTGAGGGGCTCTGCCTAACATGGATTGGGATTTTGTTCCAGAGTGAGGGGAGCCTCTGGGATATGAATCTGTCCCTCCAGCATGTCCTATTTATTTCTGTGCTGAGGTTCAAGTCCCTGGAGCGTGTAGCTCTAAGGGATTTGGATTTCCTGAGGTGAAGCATGTCCATTAATTTTGGGTTGGACATGGCTTTATACGTCAGACACAGATCGCCTCTGAGTAGGCGGTATGCAACTGAGTAGAGCTGGAGTTTCTTTATCCGAGCTGCATAGGGCATCTGTTTGAGCCCCTTGATCCTCTTGGTGAGGTACTTTTGGGGTCTTTCCAGTTGCTGCAGGTGTTGGGTAAGGTACATCCCAAATGGGGCATTGTATTCAATTATGGGCCTGATAAGTGATGAGTAGAGGGGCACAATGACCTCTCTTGATCTAGATGTGAATCCTTTCATGATAAGGTGGGCTATATAGAAGGTCTTTCTAACCACTTTGGCAATGTGATTGTCAAAGGAGAGATTGCTATCTACTTGGGTCCCCAAGTCCCTAATTACTTCTTCCAGATTAATGGATTACCACCTATGTGGTAATTTGTGGGCACTTTGTTTTTCCCAAAGGGGATGACTATGCACTTTTTGGCATTTAGCTTTAGGCCATGGCTCTGGCACCAGTTATCCGTCTCTGTGAGACCCTTTTGGAGGATGCTTGTGTCAGCCAGAGAGGCGATTACGGCACCCAGTTTGCAGTCATCTGCGAACTTGGTCAGCCATAGTGCACCCATGTTAGCCTGTACCTCTGAGAAATATATACCGAACAAGAGAGGTCCCAGGACTGAGCCTTGTGGGATGCCACTTGTAACTGGTTTAGAGTCTGACATGGCACCTGCTATTCTGACCATGTGGGTTCTATCCCTGAGCCAGTTTGCAACCCATCTTGTGACATAGGGGTTGATATTTAAGATGGTGAGCTTATTTATGATGCCCGAGTGGGGTATTGTGTCGAAGGCTTTTGCAAGGTCCAAGTAGGCTGTGTGGACTACCTTTCCTTCATCTATGGCTTTGGTAACTGTTTCAAAGAAGTCGACCAGGTTCAAGAGGCAAGATCTGCCCTTAACAAAGCCAAATTGGGTAGGATCCAGTGTCTGGAGGTTCCCAATGTCTTTGTTTATGATTTCCATGATGATACGCTCCATAGCTTTGCAGACCAGGCTAGTCAGACTTATAGGGCGATAGTTTCCGGGGTCTGTTGTGGCACCACCTTTGTGGAGTGGGACCACTGTTGCTGTATGCCATTCCTTGGGTACATATCCTGTAGTAAGGCTGAGATTGAACAGTAACTTTATATGAGGGTTTAGTTCTTCTTGGAGCTTGTGTAAGACGCAGCCCGGGACACCGTCTGGTCCCATTGATGCTGTGTTTTTTGCTTTGGAGAGGGCAGCTCTCACCTGTGCATCTGTGATCTCAGGAAGGCTACACTCTGTTGGGATAGACATTTGCTCTTTTGGGGGGAAGGGGGGGAGAAGTTTGCACTGAACCTTTCTGCCAGTATGTTGGCAATGTCTGTGGGTTCATTGTATTTTTTGTCATTTTGCACTAACTCAGAGCATATCTGGGAGTTGCCTCCCAGGTTTCTGACATAACTAAAGAAGGCCTTGTGATTATCTTTAGTGTCTTGTGCAATTTTTCTTTCGAAGCTGGCCTTAGATGATTTTATGAGGGATCGTAGTTTCTTGCTAGTACTGATCAGAGACACCTTCCCTTTTTGGGATTTTGCTCTATCATGTAGTAGCTTTCTCCTTCTGTTGTATAGCTTATTTATGGCCGGGGTCCACCAGACAGGTCTCCTGCCTTTGGAGGAGTGAGTCTTGGTTTTATTTGGGATAGCATGCTCCATGCATTCCTGTAGGTGTCCATAGAATACTTTTGTAAAGGATTCTGCATTTTGGGCCGTATTTTCCACTGGCCTGGGGGCTTTGAAGGATCCCACCTTGGTTTTGAGAAGTGTGAAGTTTGCTTTTGAGAGGTTCTTCACAGTGGTTTCCTTGGCTAGGTGTGGGGATGGAATATGGATGTCCAGTGAGATTAGTTTATGGTCTGATCTTACCAATGAGGGGTATACCTCTGGTGTGGAACATGGAGACCCCATGTTGGTGATGACCAGATCCAATATGTTTTCCCCTCTTGTGGGAGTGCTGACCAGTTGTTCCATAGCATTTGAGTTTATAAATTCTAGGAACCATTGGGCGAGGGTGTTTGGGCTTGAGTAGTTTTCCCAATCAATGTTTGGGTAGTTACATCTGTCTATATGGCTACCACTTGTATTATCTTCTCTTATGATGGTACTGGCAAGCATTGGATTAGAACCTACTTTACAACAGGGTCTCTACACGACAGTTCAGGGAAGCCTCAACTTGCTCCACATTCCAGGTAATTAGTGCACATTTTGGATCAGATACTCATGCCTAAACAAAGGCGGTGCTTTGTAACTGCTGTAACTCAAGGTGTATTGGCAGATGCTGCCACCTACCAGCAAATGAAATGCTTTATATATTCTACTCCAAAGTGAAAACAAATACCATAATAATACTAAATGTAATATACCGCACTAGTGGCAGATGTAATATACCACGATAATGACAGAGAATAATGATGAATGTAATATACCACAACAGTGACAGATGTAATATACCACAATAGTGACTGATTAATATAACACAATAGTGACTGATTAATATAACACAATAGTATCAGAGAATAATGATGAATGTAGTTAGTATACCACAATACTTGACACATCTAATATACCACAACAATGACAGATGTAATGTACAGTAGTACTGATATATGTAAAATAGAGCAGATTTTGATGCACTCATTATAATAATAAATGTCCGTCTACTTTCATATTTCTTTCATATACGTACATTGGACTATACAATATCAAGACAAATAAATGAGAGATATAACACATTGGGTCCTAGACCAGAGAAACATTACTGAAGGTTGGCATCCACTCACTGATCATATGGCTCTCTACCTCTTTTGCTGTAGCTCTCTTAAGGAAGTAATAACTTATTTCACATATAACTATGTACACGACATCCCATTTACTTTAAGGAATATGCATATCTTATGTTGTATGTGCATATTACATACATCAATTTTAAAAACTATAACTTGTCATTTACAATACATACATAGAAAAAGCCTGAATCAATACAAAGATAATTTGCATTTGTGGAAAGTCACTACACCTGAGTGTTTTTTGCTTAGTCTCACAAATCTGGGATATTTACATTCACTAATCAGTTTAGGATGGTCATAGAACTCACTTTCACTGAAATTAATAAGCCTTACATCTAAAGAATGAAGTGATTCATCTGGCCGCACATCAAGTAACTCAGAAGATTTGTAGACTGATTACTACAAATTGTAACTGGTTCAAATGTTTTGCCAGAGTACATCTTAATGTTTTAAAATATCTTTGTAAATCTGTCCTTTACAGAGGCTTTGGCATAAATCAGCCAACCATATATTGTAACATGCTGTATCTATCACTGCAAGACTCGGTTCATTTAGCCCCTCTTACATAGGAGTGGCCTTAGGTCAACTGGTGCCCTAGACAAAGGGCTCCACGGCGCTCCCCACCACACCACCCAGTGCCCCTATCCTAGTCTACCTACACCAAATAAATACTGGAAAAGTGCCCCTGCTAGAGCGGTGCCCTAGGCAGCCACCTAGTTGGCCTATGCTGAAGGCTGGCTATGCTCTAACATTACACTTCAAGCAGAACTTTTAGACCCATAGTGATTGGCAAGATAATTAGTGAACAATGCAGGAGTGCCAATCCTTCCTTCCTTATAAATCAAATTATTTTCTTTAAAGCAATCACCATCAACATGCTGACTATGCAAAAAAAAAAATTTCACATTTGGCGCTAAATGTAATCATTGTGCCTAATGTATTTATATTTGCTTTTACGGCACTCTTTCTGACTTTCCATTTATTGAATTATATATCTCTGCTTTTACTCTAGAGCCTTGTCTGTTTACTAATGTTACAAGTAGAAAGGACCTTTTTTCCATTTCTGATCTGATTTTTCTTATTTTGGAACTAAAAACATGCTTCTTCGAAACTTTCTACTTTTATAGATATCTTGGCTGGCAAATAATTCTTTCCAAAGCACATCTTATAGGTTCATAGGTTCATACTAGGCTATCCTGCCCTAGGGCATTTATAAGCCTAGCCAGAGTGTGTTTGGCTTTCGCCACCCATTTTAAAGTAATTTTGCTATGCCTTTTTTTGAGGTTAGTATACTGTGCCTCTGTCTAACAGTGACACAGAAGTGATAGCTGGGGTAAACCTACGATCTCCCATCCACTCATCAAGATTCCTCTTGAAGAGAGTCAATGTGGGACTCTGCCTAACCTGGACTGGGATTTTATTCCAGAGTGAAGGGAGCCTCTGGGTTATGAATCTGTCCCTCCAGCATGTCCTATTTATTTCAGTGCTGAGGTTCAAGTCTCGAGCGTAGCTCGATGGGATTTGGATTTTCTGAGGTGCAGCATGTCCATTAATTCGGGTTGGACATGGCTTTATCGTCAGGCACAGATCGCCTCTGAGCAGGCGGTATGCCACTGAGTAGAGCTGGAGTTTCTTTAACCGGGCAGCATATGGCATCTGTTTGAGCCCTTTGATCCTCTTGGTGAGGTACTTTTGGGGTCTTTCCAGTTGCTGCAGGTGTCTGGTAAGGTACATCCCAAAAGGAGCATTGTACTCAATTATGGGCCTGATGAGGGATGAGTAAAGAGGCATGATGACCTCCCTTGATCTAGATGTGAATCCCTTCATGACTAGGTGGGCTATATAAAATGTTTTTCTAACCACTTTGGCCACGTGGTTGTCAAATGAGAGATTGCTATCAACTTGGGTCCCCAGGTCCCTAATGACTTCTTCTGTACTTAATGGATTACCACCTATGTGGTAATTTGTGGGCACTTTGTTTTTACCAAAGGGGATGACTATACACTTTTTGGCGTTTAGCTTGAGGCCATGGCTCTGGCACCAGTTGTCTGTTTCTATGAGGCCCTTTTGGAGGATGCTTGTGTCGGCTGGAGAGTTGATTATGGCGCCCAGTTTGCAGTCATCTGCGAACTTGGTCAGCCACAGTCCTTCCGTGTTGGCCTGTACCACCGAGAAATATATACTGAACAAGAGAGGTCCCAGGACTGAGCCTTGTGGGACGCCACTTGTAACTGGTTTGGAGTCTGACATGGCTCCAGCAATTCTAACCATGTGGGTTCTATCCTTGAGCCAGTTTGCAACCCATCTAGTGACATAGGGGTTTATATTTAAGCTGGTGAGCTTATCTATAATGCCCGAGTGGGGTATTGTATCGAAGGCTTTGCGAGGTCCAGGTAGGCTGTGTGGACCACCTTCCCTCGTCAATGGCCTTGGTGACTGTTTCAAAGAAATCGACCAGGTTTAAGAGGCAGGATCTGCCCTTAACAAAGCCAAACTTGGTAGGATCCAGTCTCTGTAGGTCCCCAATATCTTTATTTATGAGGTCCATGATGATCCTTTCCATAGCTTTGCAGACCAAGCTAGTCAGGCTTATGGGGCAATAGTTTCCAGGATCCGTTGAGGCACCACCTTTGTGGAGAGGGACCACTGTTGCTGTACGCCACTCTTTGGGTACATATCCGGTAGTAAGGCTAAGATTGAACAGTAGTTTTATGTTTGGGTTTAGCTCTTCTTGGAGTTCATGTAGGACGCAGCCCAGGACACCATCTGGTCCCATTGATGCTGTGTTTTTTTCTTTGGAGAGGGCGGATCTTACCTGAGCATCTGAGATGTCAGGGGGGCAGCACTCTGTTGGGATAGATATTTGCCCTTTTGGTGGGGAGGGGGGGGGGAGTTTGCACTGAACCTGTCAGCTAGGATGTTAGCAATGTCTGTGGGTTCAGTGTATTTTTTGTCATTTTGGACTAATTCTGAGCATATCTGGGAATTCCCACCCAGGATCCTAACATAACTAAATCTTTTAAACATTGTTCATCTTCCTTATAGTTTGTAATTCAGTTAAATCTAGGTGTAAAATCAAAATTAGTGGGGATTTGTATCAGAAAAGACAAAAAGGCTACTACCACAGAACGACCATTGTCAGTAATAAGTGGTGGCAAATGACAACTACAAGCTTCAAAAAGGTGGACTGCATTTAGTATCCAGAATACCAGTGCCTTGACTAGGTATACTGGGACTTTGTTTTAAAATATTTTCTAAACTTCATTAAACTAAACTATATGAGGTCTCGACTTCCCCGAGTTTGTACCTGGCAAATTAAAATCCTATGTTACTATTCCAAAAGCAATCAACTCTTTTAAATCATCTGTCCTGAATTTTGATGTTCTGTACATACCAATCACTGGAATACATTGATCTTAATGGTCAAACTAACACAATTGATGATGTTCTTATTATTCAGAAGAGTGGACTTCCATAACATTGATGTATTCCCTCAGTGTGATCATGTAGAAAGTATGCAGCACCATAGAAGTACAGCAATTTAGAAAAAGAACAGGCATAAAAACATGATTTAGTATGAAAATGAAGCTAATTCTGACAGCATGTTGTATAATGTGTCCCTTATGTATCTTTTCCTCTGACATCATGGCATGCATGCATATTAGTTTTAGGAATATACATTAATATATATTAATCTTTCTTAATATATTAGCATAGGTTAATGACTAAGAGGTGCAACATATGAGCTGTTTTACCAAAGAAGTTTCAAAATAACTGGCACTCACTCACTCACTGCTCATATGACTTATTACCTCTGCAGCATTAATTGTCTTAATGAAATACAAACTAATTTCACAAACAACAATATATGTGACACGCTCCATCCCTTGTACTTTTTTTTATTGCAGAGCTATAAGTAGGGTGGGCAAATCAAATGACTGCCCTGGCCCCACGACATAGTTTAAGGCAGATCTGAGAAAGACTTGCAAAAGTGACGCAGAATATATTTAACAGTAAAGCAGCCATGATTTAGCATTTTTAAAAGTTTTACTGGCAAAAGAGTCATAATCAAATATAAATTATAATAAAATGTAATCCTTGATCATATTTGAAGAATGATAATTTCAGGACAAATCAGACTGTGTGTGAAAACAGGTAATCTCTCTAGTGTTAACATTTGGACCAGAAATGGTTAAATGAATATATGTGATAGGGCCTTGGAGCATACCCATCCAGACTTTGTCTCTCACAGATGCCCAGTCATGGGGATGGCACTCCCCAGGAGATGAATCTGGCTGCTAACATGCTCCTTTCACAGCAAATAGAAACCCAACAATTGCATGACTGTAACATTAACACAAAGCAGTGTTCATCTTCCTGTAAAGGGCAAGATAGCACTACAATAAAACTGATTTTATTGAAATGAACTATGCCTGAGATTTATTCTTATTGAGATTTATTCTTTAAAAATAGCTTTGCCAGAAGTTGATAACCATAGTTTAGATTTTAAAGTTTTACAGATTGCAGGCTAGAATCCAGATCACCAAACCTTGTCTTAACCTTTTTCGTTTTGTAAATAAAGATAGATGAAAGAATTCTAAAACATATTCTTCCACAGATTAGACAGACATCTGGCTCTTTCTATTAATTATTTTATCTTTGCATATTTTACAAAACCAAATAATAGGTTTCCCACAAAAATCAGTATTGTACTTTTCATCTATGGTGTTAGACCTATGATTTTAAATAAATGTACACAGTAAAGCAGACAATGTCCTCAGAATGTGACCTTGTTCTTTGAATAATATCTGATAAAGGTTCATAGACAGCACTGAAAAACATTGCTACATTTATTATAGCTATGGCGTACTGTTGTACTGCCAAAGCCATTTATTATGATTCTTTGTATAAAATTCAGATAATATAACCTTCTCAGGCAAGCTTGTGGTGAATCTGATTAATTTTCACAAGTCCAAAATCATTTTAAACTATATGTGAAGTTCTAGAAATTCAGATCATGTCATATAGTATTTGACTATAAACCATAGACTGTGAAGTTACATACAGAGATTCATTATTTAGTGTGGCTGATATTTCTTCTCATTTGAGAAAGTAGGTATAATTTGGTATGTAGTAGCAGACAGGTTAGTCACACTGGAGTAGAGTAACCAGTGACAGATGATGGAAGCGGTAGGAAGGAAGTGACATGATGAGGAAAAGACAAATGCATGTATTGTTTTGGATGATAGTTATGCAGAGTGTAGTAATTGTCGTCAAACCACAATGGAAAAATTTAAACTCAAAGGGTGGTTGCTGTATCTGATTGACGATTAATCAGAGTTTTAAGGTCACTACTTGAAAATTAATTATTGCATATTCGACTGGCATAGCCAGCTGTATACTGTATTACTTCATGGAACGTTCTTCCCCTGGACTCACCTTGGGCTCTGCCAAAAAGGCACTAACAGCTAAGTCAGAATATCCTGTCAACAAATTGAAAAAAAAAATGTTTCACATCATATTTCTTCTGTCACCAGGTCAGGAGCAGTAAGATACATTGTCTTCTCTGATTTTTCACATTATAAAGCAGGCTGTTGCATGAATTTTTAAAAACTAGGGGATTGGCATAACAATTAAGGTGTTTACCTCACAGACACAAGGTGCAAGGTTTTTGTCTCACCTCTGAGGGAAATTGACTAGGCTTAAAATAGCCCACAAGGCCTAGTACTTACCTAAGAAATATTTCATATGAAAATGAATGCATTAGATGAACCATGATTCTGACAACAGCTTGACTGTGCAGCAGATGAAACAACTGTTGCGCTGTTAAAAGGTAGTCACTAAGCATATGGTCCAGGATACCATCGAGAAACCTGAACACCAGAGCACTGATTAAGTAATCTGCAAAATAGTCATACAGTAGACAAATTGAGGTTGAGGGAATTAATCTTCGGACTACAAGAAGAATAGCTTTAATGCCTAGTGCTATCTTACTCAAATAAGTAACTAGAAAATACATGATGGCAAGACAAAAATGAAGGTCTGGATGTCTGATATGAAGAACTAGTTCTCAGATTATTGATTATATTTTCAATAATCTATATGACATTAAATGCAACAAGGAACTATTTAAATTTGAATTTGAGTGGCATGTGAAACTGTATCTTTCTGGTCCATCTGTGTAGATTTAAGCTAGGCTAAGGGTAAGATTCACAAACAGTGTACTTAGTTTATATATAAAATATACTGACAAAAGAAGTGTAATGCCTTATATAAAATTCAGATGAGTACTAAATGACAGATACATATTGCATGTCACTGTGTGTCAGGCTAGCAGTCTGTAAACATGACTATACATCCATAAAAGACCGATCATACATAAGACATCATGACATATATATCCAAACAAAATGATTAACACTATGTATTGTAATGCACTTGAGAGGTATTTTATCAGAGGCTGAAACATGAAGCAGACATAATTTAAGACTGCAGGGATACTAGCAGCCATCTTACAAGTTGGGCCAGTAGTTTCTGAACATTAGCATAGAAGATCATGAGAATGACATATATTATACCATCAAGTTGCTGTACACAGCATGTACCACCTGTAAGCAACCAGATTGGTATTTGATGGATGCTATCCTTGACCACCTTTGGAGAGTTCACTCATGATACAGAGCCCAAAGCTCTTATGAAAAACTTGTACTGTTCTCAATAAAAATGTTGACAATGGTGCACATACTGCCTGTGGCGATATTGAGGCCTGCCTAGTATATCAGTGGCATGTCCCAAATCTTTACCGCCTAAATCATTTGTAGATGTATACATCAATGGTGTATGAATTACATAGGTCAGCGGGACTGCCGAGAGTCATTTGTGTCACTGACTGTGCCCATGGAACTACCCATCAATGAAGATGCCTCAGACATACCACCTGGGTTTCCACTCTCTGATCAAGTGGGTGGTGTGTGATGACTGTGAGCATATGTTCAACAACAATGTTTCACACATAATGCTCCAGTCTGGCACAGTAGTACACTAATGATACCTTTAGAGATTGAGACGGTACTATACATGTAACTGCTGTTTGTTGCTGCACATTCAACACAGCCAGTGCTGCCAACCCCAGTGTAGAAACCCAGGACCCATGAACAGAATGAATATAACTCAGCACACATTTTCACTCCAGAAGCATCAGCTTAAAATGTGCTTCTATAACCTGGGTGACTCAGCATGTTCTTTCAGTACATTCCAGCAAAGGTGAGTGCCATGGTTGTGATATACTGCAAGCTGAACAACATGACTGCTTATACAAAATCACAATTACCTTCCTGCTGCACAGCAATATCTAGCATAGGAAGTGGATCCCAGCAGCCATGACAATCCAGCTCTAGCACGCAGGGAGACAGCTGCCCAACAATGGCACGTCTGAGTAAAGCAAATGTCAGGCTGACTCGTCAGGCATATGTATGAGTGTAAAGATAGTGTACATAACATTCACTTACTGAAGAGTGACTGTATGCATGTGCGTGTATGTGTGTGTGTGTGTGTGTGTGTGTGTGTGTCATATGTATGTAAAGCCACACAACCTCTAAAAAACTTTTAATAACAGTTAAATCAGCAAAATTAACATATAACCACATTAATTCTGCTGTAACATAAACCACATAGGGCTTTGCCAGCTCACCTCTCATTTGGTGGATAGGCAGGGAACATGTCCTGAGCTTATTCCAACTGTAGAATCACTCATGCAGACTAGAGATCCATCTGGAGCACTGGCTTCTGGGAAGGGTACAGCAGTCCTGGAGGGGGTATGTCAGCTGTGAAAGCTAGTGACAAGCCATCGCTGATACCCATTATATACCAAAGCCTGGGGTAGTTACAGGTATATGCAGAGGGGTTAGAGCTTTAAAGCCACAAAAAATCCCTGCAATGAGTAATGCAATGAAGCTACTCAATGTTGGTTGGAGTTTGCCTCCCAGAGTAATAAAAAGGCTGTATGGGGACATCAGAGAGTAGGAGACTGATTGGCACTAGAGCTGTGAAAAAAACCTCATGACAGATTCCATCGGCTATGTAGTGTGATAGCCTGGTCTGGAGCTCTGCATAACCATTGGTGTCAATTCTGTTAATTAGTTATATTCCACAACTGAAATCCAGTGACTCTCCCAAAACATGCAATGGCATGGTGCAACTGGTCTACAGATGGGCAGTATCACTCACATTCTTTCTGTTTGTCTGCCTGTCATGTACTCAGTGCACCACCCACAACTATCTGCTGTTACATAAAACTATCAGTGGCAGAGGTGGGGATTGTATGCTGTCACAGGACACTGCCATTGGCAGAGGTGCAACAGCTCATGGGGAGCACATAGGTGTGAGCACATCATTCAGTGTTTCCACACATCTATTACCACTTACAGAAGTGTATCCTGGAGTGCAGTCATTTGTTCTTTATGGCTAGACTATATCATCTACTGTTTGTGTATTTGCAACGCTGTAGATATGTCCACTGTGGGCATCATGCATTCAGTCTGGAGAATAACACAATACCACATATGTTCAGTGTCTCTTTATCTAGGTCTGTTGTCCTGAAACTGGATGTGCTTGTCACTGACTTCATTGCCTCAACAGCAGCACTGTGTGTTTAATACTGTAACCATTATCCACTGTGTGTTCTCTACCAGCCGCATTAAATAGGCTCTTCAATGACACAAAGTGCTGCATTCTAATCAGACTTGTAGCTGGAAAAGGATCTTGAAGCTGCTTGCATCATCTCCAGAGTGAGCTCATATCAGCCTAAGGGAGACAGAATGTGTCTCCTTAGCTACAGTTTCCTGCTGTGCAGGGATCATACCTAGATTGGATTAACCAACTGAGGGTACAGGACATGTGGGGAGAATACATGCATTACGAATGAGCAGTAATACAGTTATGGCCATTAAGATTAGTACTTGGAATATTCCATATCTAAGGATAGATGCATGCATTCTAAAGTTAAAGCCAGCATATCTAGGGTGACCAGTCCTGGCTGTACTGCATTGTCTTTGTGTTAAGAGTCCCATCCAGTACAATTTGATGGAATATACAATGTGTACAAGGACAAAAGTTAACAGTCATAGGTCCAATAGCTATACCCACAGAGTGACTGTGCCACATACTCCCCTTACTGCTGTTCTGCATCCATATCAAGGCCACCTGCAACACCTGTAACAGGGATTTCAGATAACCATCACATTAGCATGGCCTCATAGGTTCATAGGTTCATAGGTAGGTACTAGGCTATTGGCACTAGGGCCTATATAAGCCTAGCCAAAAAGGTACCCTGGCTTTCGCCACCCAAGGAAATTATTGTCCTGTGCCCCTGTCAAGCAGAGTCACAGAAGTGATCCCCGGGGTGAATTTTCTATTTTCCATCCAATCATCAAGATTTTTCTTGAAGAGTGCTAATGAGGAGCTCTGTTTGACATAGATAGGTAGTCTGTTCCAGAATATGGGAAGTCTCTGGGACATGAATCTATCCCTCCAGCATGTTCTGTTTATTGTGGTGACAAGGTTTAGGTTCCTAGAGTGTGTAGCTTGGAGGGATTGGGATTTCTTTAAGTGGAGCATGTCCAACAGCTCTGGGTTTGACATAGCTTTGTATGTTAGGCAGAGATCGCCTCTGAGTAGGCGATATGTGATGGAGTAAAGCTGGAGTTTTTTTGAGATGGTGTACACAGGGCATCTATTCGAGGCCAGTAATCCTCTTTGTGAGATATTTCTGTGGGCTTTCCAGTTGTTGTAGATGTCTTGTGAGGTACATACCAAAAGGGGCATTGTACTCTATAATGGGTGTAATGAGTGATGAGTAGAACAATTACCTCTTTTTTTCTGGATGAGAGACCTTTTGTGATGAGGTGTGCCATGTAGAAGGATTTTCTGACCACTGTGGCAAAAACTTTCTATCTTTTCCATAGCAGAGTATGGTTTTGATCCATCGACCTCTGGGTTATGGGCCCAGCATGTTTCCGCTGTGCCACTCTGCTGAATAAACAGCCTCTAAAAAGCTCAAACCCAGGATCCTGTTCACTACAGTCATAGTAGTTGACCACTAAGCCATCACAGCAGTTAAACAGCTCTTGCTGGTCTTGAACCCAGGACCCTGTACACTGTAGCACAGTAGTCAATCAGTAAGCCATCATAACCATACATAAGTAAGCCGTACATTACCAGTAAGGTCCATACACCTGAACACCCTGCATGGACATGCTATTCCTATATCTTGGTGTCATCTCTCTTCCTTATGTGGTTAATTAGGTCATGAAAACACTGACGGCATTATGATGTGACATGTTCATTTACATTTATTTCATCAATCTCAGCCACTATCTCCATGCCTCTGAAATTTTGTTGGCACTCATCTGTGCTACACTTGCTCACCAACAATACCCCATCAACTCACATTACTGAATTAAAGGGCAATCTTTTTATGTAGCATGAATTTATAGGTTCATAGGTAAGTACTAGGCTAGCTGCCTTTGAGGTCCATTTTAAACCTAGCCACCTTCCCTTTTTGTGCTCAAATTAACCTATCCCATTTGGTTAGATATTGGCCTTTCTCATCCCATGGTCAATAATTAAATATTACCCCTAATACCCCTAATGAGAATAATTGGGATCATACCACAGATAATTTTAGGGGACATATGTATGAGATAAAGCATTTAGGAGCTGCCTTTGTAGTACATGGGGCAGTCCTGGGGTAAATTTTTTGTTTCCCATCCATAGATCCAAGTTTACTTGAAAATGGACAGGGCTGAACTCTCTTTTATGGAAATGGAAAGTCTGTTCCAGAGCAGTATCCTCTGTGAAATTTACCTGTCCCTTCAAACTGTTCTGCTGATGCTGCAGAAGATGTTTAAATCCCTAGCATGAGAATTTTTGATGCCTTTTGACTTGCTAATGTGCAGTAAATCCATCAGTATTGGGTCAGGGGATGCCTTGTATGCCAGACACAGGGCACTTCTTAGCAATCTGTAGGATACTGAGTATAGTGCGAGAGCTTTGAGATGGCCCATGCAAGACATGTTTAGGCCTTGTATCCTTTTAGTAAGGTATCTCTGTGGGTATTCCATTTGTATTATGTGTTTGGACAAACATGTCAAAGGGGGTATTATTTATTTATTTATTTATTTATTTATTTATATTTGTTTACCGGGAAAATCTGACTGGGCACAGGTCTTTTTTCAATGGAGGCTCGGGGAGAAAGCTCCACACAAAGATATAAGTTTGTAAGAAAATGTTGATTATAAATGCCAGTGTAAAAATGCCAGCAAAAAAAAAAAAAACACAATGTAAAGTATGAATAACATAGTTGCATGAAGGGCAGTGGATTTTTATATGTATAAGACCATTGGATACATCTAAGAGGCACATAATTCAAATTTAATACAAGTAGTTAAATCACAGCAACGATACAGTAGTAAGCTATCTAGACATAAGAGAATGGCTGTAGATAGAGACAGATATCAAACATTGTTTGGAGGTGGTGGAGTAAGCAGGTGCAGAGACTAGGATGAAAGTTAAGGAGTTAGAGAGTTGAAAAAAGGTATTAAAGGAAGTTAAATAGGATTGCCAGTGCCAGATGATGTAGGATTGAAAAAGATTCTTGCAGGGTGGCTGAGGGGCTGGGGGGGCAGGTAGATTAAAAGTCTCTAGTCTGGATTGGTGCAAGGGCATAACCAGTGTTTTTTAAGTGAGTTTTAAGTACAGCTTTGAATTGAGTGCATGCTGGTATACAGGTTATTGTGGGGGGCAGTGTTTTCCATAACTTGGCTATTTTACAGGAAAAAAATTCTTCTCCAGCTGAGTTCTTGGCTTTGGTTTCTTGTAATTGATTTTTACTGCTGGAGCATAGTGGTCTGGAGGTACAGTAGGGCTGGAGTAGCTTTTGGAGGGATGGGGCCTTTAAGTGGATAGTTTACTAGCTTGCAAGAGAGAGTTGATTCCTGCAGGTGAAGAAGTTGAGGGAGTTCTAGCCAGTCAAGTTCAGTAAAGGAGATACAGTGGTGACTGCGATAGGAAGCCCCAGTGGCAAACTTGGCGATTTTGTTGTAACAAGACTCAAGCTTATTTAGGTCAGTTTGCCTTAGGTTGGTAAATATAGGAGAGGCATAGAGAAGGGTGGAGGTAAGTTGGGAATTGGCAACTGAAATTCTGGCTCTTTTGGTGAGGAATTGCTTATTTTTGTATAAAGCCCTTAGTTTTTTGTGAACTTTATTTATGGTCAAGGAAATGTGAATGTCAAATTTGAGGCAGTTGTCAATCTCAACATCTAGTAGTTTGGTATGTTCAGTTGAGGAGATGATGGTGTTGTTGTTGGCTGTAATAGTAAAGTGGAAGTAGGTTTGGTTGGATTTTGTGGGTTGGAAGATGAGGAGTTTAATTTTGTTTGGATTGAGTATTAACTTGGTATTAGATAACCAAGTTTCAACAGAGGTAAAGGCTACCTGTGTGATCTTATGCAGTTCAGGTAGGGAGTGGACTGAGCAGATGATGGTGGAGTCATCTGTGTACTGTATGAGAGAGGCCAGTTTGGTGGCAGTGACTAGATTATTGGTGAAGAGTGAGAAATGTAGGGGTCCATGGATGGATCCTTGGGGAACACCAAGTAAGACAGGGAGTTGAGAAGATATGTCATTATGCCAAACAATGGATTGTTGTCAGCCTGTTAGGTAGGCTGACAACAATCTGTTGTTTGGCATAATGACATATATTCAATGACTGGCCTGATGAGGGTTGAGTCCCTTGATATAGACACAATCCCTTTGTTTATAAGCTGTGCAATAAAGAAGGACATTCTTACAAGAATAGACACATGTTGGTCAAAATTGAGGTCCCTGTCCACATATGTTCCTAAATCCCAAATAAATGGGTCATCTCTTAGTTGTTTATTGGTATAGATGACCTCACAAAGGATATACTAATGCATTTTTGGCATTTAGGTTCAGTCCATGACTTTAACAACAGTTATTGATTTGAGAAGTCATTTGGGGATTCATTAATTTATATGTTTAGGTTCATAGGTAGGTACTAGGCTATCTGCCCGAGGGCATTTATAAGCCTAGCTAGAGTGTGTCAGCTTTCGCCGCCCCATTGATTAATTAACTGAACCGCTGTCAAGAAGAGCCAATGAACTGATCCCAGGGGTGTATTTTCTGTTACCCATCCACTCGTCAAGATTACTCTTGAAGAGTGTTAGTGAGGGGCTCTGCCTAATGTAGTTAGGAATTTTGTTCCAAAGCATGGGGAGTCTCTGTGACAGGAATCTATCCCTCCAGCATGTTCTATTTATTGTTGTGATGAGGTTTAGCTCACTAGAGCGAGTGGCTCGCAGTGACTTGGATTTCTTTAGGTGGAGCAAGTCCATCAATTCTGAGCTGGACATGGCTTTGTAAGTCAGGCAGAGATCACCTCTGAGTAAGCGATATGCCACTGAGTACAGCCGGAGTTTTTCCAGTTGGGCTGCATAGGACATGTATTTGAGGCCAGTAATCTTCTTGGTGAGGTACTTTTGTGGTCTTTCCAGCTGTTGGAAATGTCTTGTGAGGTACATCCCAAATAGGGCATTGTACTCTATGATGGGTCTGATAAGTGATGAGGAGAGGGGCACTATAACCTCTTTATTTCTAGATGCGAACCCTTTAGTGATTAGATGGGCTACATAGAAGGATTTCCTAACTGCTTTGGTAATATGATTGCCAGAGGAGAGATTACGATCTACCTGGGTCCCCAGATCTCTTATTACCTCTTCTGTATTAAGGGGGCTACCACCTATGTGGTAATTCATGGGTGTTTTGTTTTTCCCAAATGGGAGATGCTGAAAGATAGATACTGAAAAAAATAAATCTCTGTATGCCAACCATATAGTAGCATTTGGTAATCAGACCTTTTTAAGAAAGCTTGCAAAAGTGTATGGCATCACAAATTAAATACCACAGGTACACTAAACAACTGCATATTTGTAGTCCTCAGCTAGATGGAATATCAGATGTAATTTGTGTTTGGTCTGGAGTATAATCCAACCATCTGTAGGACCTTGCAGCATGTACACTGCATGACTATGACATACAAGGTCCATAATGAGATTAACATTATTAACTGCAAGCACAGATAGTTGTCTGTGCACTATATCAGCAACAATCTGACTTGGCCACAAGAGAACCACAGCAGCTGGGGACATTCAGATCACACACATTTCCTTAATATGTAATATTATCATCTTCTAGTCCATATGTCTACAGATAACATAATGAAGCTGCAATAGCCACAGGGACAAATGGCTGTGCACATGCACAACAGGGAGCAGGTACATTCTTTTATGTATTTATGTGCATGTATATGTATGTGTGTGTGTGTGTGTGTGTGTGTGTGTGTGTGTGTGTGTGTGTGTGCGTGCGTGTGTGTGTGTGTGTACTCCACTCCTTTCAGCACCAGGGACTTGTCGAATCCACAGCATTTATGCCTATCAGAGTAGTATTCAGACATTGTATTCATTTTGCCTAGTACATCAAGTTCTTTATCTATCTCTTGCTGATGTGGATTGACTGACTGTACATGCTATCTTCTGAATGTTTGTTTTTAGTTGCTTGCTTGCTTGACAACCAGGTCAGACCCTCTTCATCAATGACCTGGGCAACAGTTGCAAGAGCCAAATAACCAGCATGCTTTTGAGAGGTAGAAGGAAAACGGAGCACCTGAAACAATCCACACAGAGATGGAGACAACTGCAGAGTCCACAGACAATAAGTGATTGTCAGGACTGAACCCCATACCATGGATCCGTGAGGTGCTGATCTGATCAGTAACCCATGATGTTGGCCCATTGCATGTTTAGAGATGCATATTTATAAGTTATGACACTGATGTGATGCACATCACATTATATATTCAGTCTCTTGACTTCCCTGCTGTCTTGTGAGGACAGAGTGCTGGGGTCTGTTTCTGCGGTGACACCTAGTGATGTAATGTCACCTTGCAAGATATCCTATTGTGCTCAAAGCTAAAGACTGAAAGCCAGTTAGATGCCAATATTTCTGGAATGATGCTACTGGATTATTGATTATATGTATTTTTATCCATTTACTTATTTTTTGTTGTTAACTATGTAAGTGAGCCAGTTCAAACAACACCTTTGCAGTCATGTGCTAGAGCCAAAAGGCAACAAATAAAACAAACAAAAATACATATTATAAAAATTCCAAGGGTCAGCAGTACATTAGGCAGGACATACTAACATGAAGACATGTAATACAATGCAATATAAAACAGAGATCATACGGCCCCTTTACAATTTTTAGATTAGTAAATATCATTTTTACAACTATAAGTACAAACTTTACAAATTAATTTTATGGCAAACAGTTGTAAGGTAAACTGCATGCAAAGTGTACTCAGTATGTGTGTTGTATTGCATTTTCTCCTGTCCTGTGTCTTACAAAGGAATTTGTAGTAAGTGGACATATTACTTATTTATTTATTTGCAGCTTCTTTTAGAAACAAGTGAAATGATCAATATTTCTGAAATGAGTGAGAGGTGGACATAGTTCATAACTGTCCAGATCGTATTTTTGGTCTGTTCTGTATAAAATTTCTCTTTATCTGACAAATTACTGAGTACTAAAGTCACTAAATAATTATACACATTTGAGTTTCAGATGTCAAATCTTTCAGAAAATGCATGCTAATGTAAAAGCTGTTATTCTAGCAACTTTCTAAGTCTAAAAGAGCAATACCTAAAATCTGTCTCTGATTTTGGCCTTCCTTCCTTTATATTTGGCTTTGTCCACATTTCTTGAGTTTGAGAGGCACAGAAGAGAAAGAATAAACAAATGGATGAATAAACAAATTCAAACAAATAAACAAATGGAAACCATACAAGCCATACAAACCTTACAAGCCATACAAACTTTACAAGCTACAAAAAAAATAAACAAGGCATCTCTGGATGATTTTCAAAGATGACAAAGCTCATGATGGATCAGTGTTACTCCATATACAGCTTAGAAAAAGAGATGCTTCCTGAACCATTTCTATAATGTATACCACATCTCTGCCTGAAGTCTGAATTGCTTTTTGTATTATACTTTTCATGCCATATTTTGGATATGACAATTGATTTTTGTATTATACTTTTTTTTTCATATTTTGGATATGACAGTAATCTTCAAAATTACAAAATGTAAGGTTATATAGACCTGAAGATTTGCTACATTTTGAACATTTGAGGTGAAATATCGGAATGTTTTACAGTTTGTCTATAAATCATAAATTTATCTTCTCCAATCCCTAGTTTTTGGAAGGAGACGGGGATCCTGACCACTAGACCTTGAATAATGTATAATTTTAATAGTTTTGTACTTGATCTGGGTCTGTATTTGATGGTGTTGATATTAATGACACTGATTAAACTATATGTTGCAATGATTTACAAGGAATACAAAGCAGTTTTATACATGCTGTAGCTACATGGAATGTATTGACCAGTATTATGTAACTGAAAATTTCTAAGGCATGTTAACATCTAAAAGTAGCATAAACTGTACTGTTTAATCAGCACACTGCATAACATTATACCACAGACAAAATAAACCAACCAATAAAAAACAAGAATTTACCTTTTCCCCACTGTAGTGCAATCGCACAGTTGATGCCTCTGTGGTGCAGCAGTTAGCGTTGTCGCCTCACAGCAAGAGGTTCTCCAGTTTGATTCTTGGATTGAGTGCCTTCTGTGTAGTGTCTGCATGCCCTCCCCACAGTTGAGTGATGTTTAAAGACATGCAGGTAGGAGCGTGCTTGAATGAGTGTGCTTTCATTGAAGGTTGGGCGTCGGGCTGACACCTCGGCACCGTAAAAATCTACTGCCAATGATAAGCGGACCGGAGTTCCGCTGTGGCGACCCCTAACCAGGAAAAGCCAAAAGTCATTACTTTTAATGCAGTCTCACAGTTGGTATACACACACACACACACACACACACATATATATATATATATATATATTTATGTGTGTGTGTGTGTGTGTGTGTATGTATATATATATATATATATATATATATATATATATATATATATATATATAGATATATATAGATATATATATCTATGTATATATTTATTGAATATTATATATGCAGGAGATGTGTTTGGTGTTGTTCAGTGTTTCAGAAAGTTGATCATATGGTCTTGATCATATGACATTCAACTTTCTGAAACTTAAATTTTGTGACATAGATCCATACATGTGTATATACATGCATATGCACCCACATATACACATCTATAAAATGAAAATCTGCTTCAGTTTAGTGGTAAAACCTACATCACTAACAATTTCAATGATTTTTAAATATTAAAAGCAGCTTGATCCACAATGGATTACAAATTTTCTGTCAGCAAAGTATGAAGAATAATGTACACTTTTTGATATGCACCTGCTTTGAAATAACAGTAATTCAGACAGAGAAGGACACAAGTAAGCACAAACATAATTCACCATGAATAAAATAAATATGGAAATCTTTTTTTCTCAAAACAGACTATTGTTGTTCTTAGATTCAACAAACAGAATAACAGTTAAGGACAGAATGTCAAAAAAGAAACAAGCGGTATTCCTATCAATGATATTCTAGTGCAACTTTTGAATCCTAGGCAGTACCTTATTATGTCAAATGTTCCTCATTTTAGGTCTTGAAACTTCCATGTTCCACAGTGTTCTACTCTGAAAGGGTCTGCCATATATTCAGTGTTAAGATTTTATTTTTCTAACAAGTATCCATGTTAAATAATATTTAATCATATTAGTATACAAAAGAATAGTATGCAAATAAGTAGAAATGGTTATTAATCATGTTGTGAGCTTCCTAGTTGAAGTCGTTAGTAAATGTTCCAGAGTTAGATCATTTGTTCCATATTATGAAAGGTACTGTTTCACATATCAGGGATGGAATGTAGAGAGTTATGCTTTCTAGTATTCTAAGCCAGTGTAAACACATAGCTGAAGAGTAACTCGTCACATTGTCTTATACTTATAATAGCATAAGTAAATGATCAACTCGAAACCTGCGGTGATACAAAGTCTGGAGTTTACTCCACTCCATTAGATTGCAAGTCATTTGTCTAAAAATGTGATTTACTGTATAACTGAATATAGAATGTAACAGCCTATGACCAAGCTGCCATCATACTCCAAGCGGAAATTGCAGAACAAAGAAGAGGAAGGCAGAGGAACATGGAATTGTACTCAGGTATTGTCATTCAGTTAGCTGGTATTCTAAATAGATTCATGGAGTTGAAATGTCTTACAAAGAAAATCTGTTGTTTCCAGCTAGAATGATTGGTCTTTTTGAATTTCAAACAGTATTTATGTGTGGATGTTGTTTGTAAAAAATGTCTGATGAAGCAGTTGTTGTCACTGTGAAAGCGCTCACTTTAATTTTTGTACAATAAATAAGAAGATTTGTTTTATTTGGTCTGCTGTGTTGCTGATTTATCCAGTTACCTTCCACCAAGGGCAAGTTTGTTTAGCGTTTGGAGTTTGCTGCATCTGTTTTTGGGGACTGGTTTGCACTGTTTGGGTCGTTTTCATCCTTACCTGTATTGGGCAACTAAGAGGATGGAAGTTGCTGTGGCAAGTATGGAAGGTATTGTGAATGAGGTGAATGTAGACAGATGACTGGTGGGTCTACTGGTGAATAGCACTAATCCACTTCTGGAAGCAGGAGCGTTGAGAATGAATCAAGAAACGGTTAGTAGTAGCAACAATGGACAAGAGGTACATAACTTAAAGAGAGACATTGAGAATGACTTGCATAGATTCAAGCGGCTCCAATGTCAAAGATTTCACTTTGAAGCTTGCTTGAATCTAAATGTTGTCCCTCGGGGACTCAGAGTCTTGACTATGCCAACATATGGCAATACATATCCCAGTCTCTTGACAATATGGCACAAACTAAACTTAGACATGAGTCGAGCGTATATTCAACTATTGTTGGATTTGTTTTTGCCATTAGAACAGGAACTGAGTGATAAAATTCGCCAACAACAACAGGAACTGATGGGAATGTATGGCAAAGATCTAATAGATAAAGTGCTACGTTATGAAGCATGACTTATAGAACATAAAAAAAAAAGTTGGTAAGGGATGTCACAGACTTTGAGAATCAATGTTTTATTTGGCCAAGACCTACATAGTCCACAGAACAACCACTAACCAATCAGAATCAATCAAATATGAGGCTGTCCAATGGCTATTCTCAACAATCATGGGGAACAAATCAACAGAGGAGAAGGTGTGTTCCATCTCTTGATCGACTGGAGAGACAGAAGGAGGAGTCCCGAATGAGGTCTGAAGAGACAACCAATGGGGCCATGGAAGGAAGGGAACCAGCAAATCAATTGCTAGAAGGAGGTGGTACTTCACTTAAGCAAGTAGCGTCCGTGTATTCAACACCGATGGAAGGCCCATCAGATGTTATGTCCAGAGAGGCTCAGCTGAACAACCAGGCAGTGGCGAATGTGGTTAAACATAAAATTAATATGGAACGGGGAAGCCAACAGGTTTTGCCAGTTTTACCACTCCCTATTTGTCCAGGAAGAAGGAAATCAATGGAGCAAAATGTCTATCGAGGTCAGAAATGCAAGGAAGCGCCAGTACAACAACAGATGCATACCCTAAAGAAGATGTAGGGTCAAGAAACCTGATATGGAATATTTCAAGGTATGAACTAACAGCAGCAGAAAAAAAATTGCTCAATAAAGATTTAAACTTTATTCCAGCTAGTGCTATGGACATTAGTGAAATTTTGTTGGCATTACGTATGTTTACACACAATATAGCAGTGAAATTGCAATTTAGTAATATTGATTTAGAATGCAATAGTCGTTTTAAGAAGAATAATGTGTATGTACCAGTTTTACCATATAATGTAGAAACGTTTTTAAAGGCTTGTGAGAATGCAATTTATAGTGATAGTCACAGCAATAACTATTATCAGAAAGAGCAAAGTCATAATTTAACATTGAATGAAAGAAAAGCATTGAATAATTTGCAATGTAATGAGAGTATTGTTATACAGCCCTCGGATAAAGGCGGCCCAGTAGTAGTTTTAGACTCTAACTATTAGTACAATACCATGCAAGAGATGTTGTCGGAAGTAAGTGTATATGAGGAAGTGTCTATTGAAATAGTATCTGGTATGCAAAATGGCATTGCAAATATTTTACATGAGAGTATGTGCATGGGGCTACTGACCAAGGAACTTTTACAGTACTGCACTGTTGAATATCCACTAATCCATTGATGAGGGCAAGGCAGTCCATACAGCCTACCTCGACCTGGCAAAGGCCTTCGACACAATACCCCACTCAGGTATCATCAAAAAACTCATCGGCTTAAATGTAAACCCATACATCACAAGATGGGTTGCAAACTGGCTAAGTGACAGAACCCACAGGGTCAGAGTTGCTGGCGCCATGTCAGACTCAAAGCCTGTCACAAGTGGTGTCCCACAGGGCTCAGTCCTGGGACCACTCTTGTTCGGCATCTACTTTTCTGAAGTACAAGCAAACACAGGAGGGTTATGGCTGACAAAGTTTGCAGATGACTGCAAACTGGGCCATAGTCGAAAACACATCTGACACAGATATCCTTCAGAAGGGCCTCACAGAAACGGATAACTGGTGCCAGAGCCATGGCCTAAAGTTAAACGCCAAGAAATGCATAGTCATACCCTTCGGGAAAAACAAGGTTACCCCTAGCTACCATATAGGTGGCAATCCACTGAGCACAGAAGAAGTCATCAGGGATCTGGGGACCCAGGTTGACAGTAACCTTTCGTTTGACACTCATGTTGCCAAAGTAGTTAGGAAAACCTTCTACATTGCCCACCTGATCATGAAAGGATTCACATTTAGATCTAGGGAGGTCATCGTCCCCCTGTACTCATCACTCATTAGACCTATGATTGAGTACAATGCCCCATTTGGAATGTATCTGACCCGACACCTGCAGCAGCTGGAAGGCCCCAAAAGTTCCTCACCAAAAGGATAAAGGGTCTCAAAAATATGTCTTATGCTGCCAGACTGAAAGAACTCCAGCTCTATTCAGTCGCATACCGCTTGCTCAGAGGTGACCTGTGCCTGACATATAAGGCCATGTCAAACCCAGATTTGATGAATATGCTTCACCTCAAAAAATCTAGATCCCTCAGAACCACAAGGGCGGGAGACTTAAACCTTGACATGGTTATTAATAGAAAGTGCTGGAGGGACAGATTCATCACCCAGAGACTCCCTATGCTGTGGAACAAAATCCCAGTACATGTGAGGCAGAGCACCTCGCTGGCCTTGTTCAAGAGGAATCTTGACCAATGGATGGGAGATCGCAGATATACCCCAGGGATTACTTCAGTGTCACTGCTTGACAGAGGCACAGCAAAATAATAGGCATAGTTTTCTTCAAACTAAAGGGGTGGCGAAAGCCACATAACTATGGGCTAGGCTTATAAATGCCCTTGGGCAGATAGCCTAGTATGAACCTATGAACCTAATCCCACAGTTACATGGTCTCCCAAAAATTCACAAAGATCCAGTAACACTGAAGTTTTGGCCGATTGTGACAGGGGCAGGTTGGTTGACGCAACCTATTTCCATATATTTGGCTAGTAAACTAAAGAAGGTGTTGTGTGATTATACATATGTTTTAAAAGATACTGAACAATTCTTGGTAGACCTGCAAGAGACTGTAAAGGTTTTGGACAAATCTACTGGGATTATACTAACTACTTTAGATGTAGTTTCATTGTTTACCAGCATACCCAATGAGGAAGGAATAAACAGGGTGAAAGCAGTGATGGTACGACAGGGTCAGTTATCTTTGGATAAGATAGACTTCATTTGTATGCTGCTAGAATTGGTACTTGAAAATAATATATTCATGTTTAAAGAGAAATGTTACAAACAATGTTCGGGAGTAGCAATGGGCACTATTTGTGCCAATACCTATGCAAACTTGGTAATGGTAGCATGGGAACTTGATCATATGCTAATGAATCCAAAGATAGCCTTTTTTAGACGGTTTGTGGATGATATTTTAATTTTATGGAGAGGTATTGAGGAAGAACTGAAGTTGTTTCATTCCCATACTAATACAACTAGTGCATTCTTGAAATTCACTTTAAATTGCTCCCATGATAGTATAGACTTTCTAGATGTTACTGTATATAGGGAAATATGAATTGACTAACTAAATTACATAGGAAACAGTGCTACCACCCTGCCTTCCTATACAGAGATAGTATGCATAATCCCAGTATCTTCTGCAATATCATAAAAGGACAGGCGATGAGAGTTTCTCACCTTTGTTGCCAAGAACATGTGTCTGAAAGTGAACTCAACAAATTGAGAGCAGGATTCTTGGACAGAGGTTACAATGAAGGTGAAATCCATAGAGCCTATATGCAAGTGACTAGGGAGAGGGGTGGTAGAGCAAGACCCTATTACTCTGATAGAGTTATAAAGGAAATGGTGAACAATAAGCAAAGGAGGTTACCAGTAATACCTATGGTTTTACCCAATAGTATGGACGTGAGCGCATTTCAAAATATCATATCCCAGAATTGGCATATGCTTTTGGTTGATGAGGAAACTACAAATGTGGTGGGTAATCACCCACAATTTGTATTTAAGAACAAAAAGAGCTTAAAACAACAACTATGTTACCCCAAAGTAACTATGGAGGGAACCGTTAGAAACCACAGATTGGAAAGGCACATGGAAATGTGGGAACTGTGCCCATTGCATGTACATGGATGAATCCCGATTTTTTAAACATCCAGACACAGGTCATCTATGGGAATTAAAAAATTCCACTAACTGTAACACTAAGAACGTGGTGTACGTTGCTCACTGTAGAATGTGTTTTCAATTCTACGTAGGAAAAACCAATCGCCACCTTAGAGAAAGAATCAGAGACCATATTTATTGTACCAGGAGAGGGCAGGACTATTGTGCCTTAGCCAAACATACTTTGGCCAATGGCAAAGAACATTCTTTCCTGTTTCAAATCCTGCAAGTACAAAACACTAGTGCCAGGTTGGGAGATTTGGTGAATTCAACAGAGAATCTTGAAGTGAAGTGGATTCTAAGACAAGGGGGACACAGGGGACGAGGTCTTAATGATAATGTACCCCTGAAGCCATCCCTTAAATCTAGGAAATTAAAATAGCCCCATGCACATTGATCATGATAATGGCATATATCTGCAAGGATGTACTTATTTATATTTTAATGACTTACTATTAGGACCATGCTATGCTGTACTGGTGTATTGTTGCTTTAAAAAGCACTTTATCTTTGGATGCAGTTAAGTTTAATTAATTGTTACACCAACATGATTGTTCTTTTTGAATTTCAACAGTATTTATGTGTGGATGTGGTTTGTAGAAAATGTCTGATGAAGCAGTGGCTGTCACTGCGAAAGCGCTCACTTTTACTTTTGTACAATAAATAAGAAGATTTGTTTTATTTGGTCTGCTGTGTTGCTGATTTATCCAGTTACCTTCCACCAAGGGCAAGTTTGTTTAGCTTTTGGAGTTATTTATTTTATTTATTCATTCTGATATTGAAAGGCTATTTTATAGGTTAATGGAAGAAATCTAGAAAATATAACTTGTACATTTGAGAATTTTAGAATTTTCAAATTAAAACAATTCACCCTCTTAGACCTAATGAAATGTTTGCACTTAAGAATTTTTGATTTAAAAGGTTACAGGAACATCTGTATGCTGCTAGATATGTGTTTGTCCTAATGAGTCATACAGTAGGTAGCACAGAATTGTTTAACAGCTTCACAAAATGTTAAAATATATGCATATAAGCAAATGCATAGTAATAGGATGGTAATTTGTCAAGAACATATGGATGTATAATCAGATTGGATGAATTAGTGAAGACTTGCAGTGCAATGTAAGAATGTGCTATTAAATGGACAGGGTGATGAATTGTTTCAGTTGGAAAGCTGTAAAAAATGCAAAAACGTTAAATAGTATTTGATACATTTCAAGAAAATAAGGTAGATGAGAATCTTTTTGTTTACTTATGACTGCCTGACTTCTTTCAAAAATCAACATGTGGTAGTACAGAACTGCTTAGTATTTTTTAAAAGCCTGAATGCATGGCGTAAACATGTTTTTGTCAAGCTTTTTCAACAAGAAATTGTTTTTCAAGACACAGCATGAACTTTTCTTAAATAGATAGCAGAAGATTCTCTTAAAGAAACAGCAGGAGCATGCATAGACTATCATTTAGTCCTCAAACATTTTTTCTGTTGTACAGTATAAACTTAGAATGAAATCAGAAAGAAAATGTTGTTGAACAAATTGACTGCATCCATGAGGTACTTGGAGAGTATTCAGATCTTTAGCCTTTGATGTAATAATAATTTTAATCTGAACTGGTGAGAAACAGTAGTATTTAACTTGTTAAGCTAAAAAGGGCTGCATTTAGACATAATAATATACCCACTTTGTGGGTGAAATTAAATACCTGAGTGCATTAAAGTTCCACAGATTTATTTGTTTTAAGTAAAACATTAAATGGGCATTAATAGTTTCTGAGTGCTGTCATCTTGAGGTTGGACTACTTACTCTGGACTTGCACTCTCTTGTTACCATTGCCCACTTGTACTTATAACTAATAGTTATGATGTTTTATAACAGTAATAGATTTAAAAAGAAGAAACAATTTATGTAAGTAAACAATAATACCCATCAAGGTAGGCATTACTGAAAAAAAAAACAATAGACCTCCCAGCATGGTTGGGGGAACTCCTCACCTCTGGAAGGTCTGTTAAATCTCCATAACACCCACTTTAGAGGAAATTATTGTGCTTAGAAAATGGGCTGTTAATTTTTTGTATTTGTTTTATTATTAGCATGTACATTTTTTTACATATTTTGATGTAAAATAGTTCCTCTGCCTAATTTTTCATAGTTGCTGTAGGATATGTAATTATTGTTAAGAGGACATATTTTACACCCAAAGTGTATGTATATGCATCATCAGTATTTAATGCATAAGCACACACAAATACAAGGGTGACCTTTATCTATCTATCTATCTATCTATCTATCCATCTATCTATCTATCTATCTATCTATCTATCTATCTATCTATCTATCTATCTATCTATCTATCTATCTATCCATACATCTATCTATCTATCTATCTATCTATCTATCTATCTATCTATCTATCTATCTATCTATCTATCTATCTTTGTCTGTGTGTTTATCTACACATATATCTATATCTAGCTATATATATATATATATGGTTCTACCTGACTTCGTCGACAGCGCAGAAGACCGACATCGGAATCCGGAGCTCCAGAAGATCGAAATCGAAGAAGACCGACGCGAATCGCGAGTGGCAGAACATCGACAATGCAGAAGACCGACACGACGGATGACAACACCAACGCCGAGGATGCCGACATGGGGAAAGGCTGTGTGAGTATGCGGTAGTGACGGACGTTAGGGTGCGAGGCAGGTAAGTGTGGAGATTGACGGTCTGTGGGGATAGGGGTGGGTTAAGTGAGTTAGGGTTAGGGAGCGATAGGGGTGGGTTAAGTGAGTTAGGGTTAGGGAGCGATAGGGGTGGGTTAAGTGAGTTAGGGTTAGGGAGGCGATAGGGGTGGGTTAAGTGAGTTAGGGTTAGGGAGCGATAGGGGGTTAAGTGAGTTAGGGTTAGGGAGCGGGTAGGTAAGTGTGCGATAGTGACGGACCTTAGGGTTAGGGTAAGGTTTAGTGTGGGCTTGTAAGGATTTTGGTGTGCTTGTGTTGTGTGTGTGGTTTGTGGAATGGGGATGTGTTTTGTTTTTAATTGTTATTGTGGTGTGTGCAGTGTATGGGGTTTCGTGTTTGTGTACCGTCGGTTATTTCGTTGTCGGTTATGTGTGGTTTCGTGTTTATGGACTGTCGAATATGTGGTGTCGGTGATGTGGTTGTCGGTGTTGTGTGGTTTCGACTATGTCAGGTAGAACCATATATATATATATATATATATATATATATATATATATATAGTATATATGAACACACACAAACATATACACGCACACACACTAGCAAATGCAGATGAAGACAGTCTCACACATATGCAGAAAATGAGAAACTCTGCCACACACAAATACCTAAACACAAATGTATCTAGCATTTGAAACCTTTTTCTCTACTGTCTACACCTCATATGTCTCATTTTGATCAAATGAATGAAAAAATTGCATATAGTGCAAAGCTATGGATCTTCTCCCCCATCCCATGTACTTCTAAACTGTTACTGGTTTTGTAAAATTCCCTGATTTTTGCTCCAATTTTTCTCCCTTAAAATGTTTGATTTTCTAGTAAATTACTTTTGACTACAGTTAGTCAATATACTCAGTCATTATAGTTCCACCATTGTTATTGTTCAAAAAAAAAGCATGTTGATGCAGATCCTCTTCCTATATTAACACTAAGTAAATTACAGTAATATTTAAAAAAAATCCCTGATTTTTAGTCTATAAATCCTCATTATTGTTGGCTTACTCCAGAATTCCTGAGCAAAGTAATTATTCTTTTGTTTGTTTGTGTGTTTGTGTGTAGGTACTAGGCTATCGGCCCAAGGGCCTAAGTAAGCCTAGCCAACAAGGTTCCCTGGCTTACGCCACCCAAGAAAGTTAATTTCCTATGCCCCTGTCGAGCAGAGCCACAGAAGTGATCCATGGGGTGTATTTCCTATTTCCCATCCACTCATCAGGATTTTTCTTGGAGTGATAATGAGGAGCTTTGCTTGATACAGATGGGTAGCTTGTTCCAGAGTATAGGAAGTCTCTGGGGCAGGAATCTATCCCTCCAGCATGTTCTGTTTATTGTGGTGACAAGGTTTAGGTCCCTAGAGCATGTAGCTCAGAGGGATTGGGATTTCTTCAGGTGTAGCATGTCCAACAGCTCTGGGTTTAACATAGCTTTATATGTTAAGCAGAGATCTCCTCGTAGTAGGCGATATGCTACAGAGTAAAGCTGGATTTCTTTGAGATGGTCAGTGTAGGGCATCTGTTTGAGGCCAGTAATCTTCTTTGTGAGGTACTTCTGTGGCCTTTCCTGCTGTTGCAGATGTCTTGTGATGTACATTCCAAAAGGGGCATTGTACTCTATAATGGGTCTAATGAGTGCCGAGTAGAGGGGAACAATGACCTCTTTTTTCCTGGATGAGAACCCTTTTGGGATGAGGTGTGCCACATAGAAGCATTTCCTGACTACTGTGGTGATGTGATTATCAAAGGGGAGACTACTGTCCACCTGGGTCCCAAGGTCTTTTATCACACATTCGGCATTAAGTAAACTGCCATTTATGTGGTAGTTCGTGGGTACAGAGTTTTTACCAAAGGGGATGACAATGCACTTTTTGGCTTTGAGCTTGAGACCATGTCTCTGACACCAGGCATCTGTCTCAGTGAGGCCCTTCTGTAGGATGTCCACATCATTTGGGGACTCCACTATGGGTCCTAGTTTGCAGTCATCTGCAGACTTCATTAGCCAGAGGCCTTCTGTGTTAGCCTGTACTTCAGAGAAGTAGATACCAAACAGGAGAGGTCCCAGGACTGAACCCTGTGGTACTCCACTTGTCAGTGGTTTGAAGTCAGATTTGGAGTCTGCAACTTTTATAGTGTAGGTTCTGTCAGTGAGCCAGTTGGCAACCCATCTTATGATGTAGGGATTTATACCTAGTTTAGTGAGTTTAGCTATAATTCTAGAATAGGGAATGGTGTCGAAAGCCTTGACGAGGTCAAAATAGGCTGTGTAAACCACCTTACCCTCATCTTTGGTGACTGCCTCAAAGAAGTCAATCAGGTTGAGAAGGCATGATCTGCCTTTCACAAACATGAACTGGGGGGGATCCAGAGTTTAGAGATTACCAATGTCTTTGTTTATGAGTTCCATGATGATACATTCCATGGCTTTGCAGACCAGGCTCGTCAGGCTAATAGGGCGATAGTTCCCAGAATCAGTGGTGGCTCCCCCTTTGTGGAGTGGGATAACTGTTGCTGTGCACCATTCAGTGGGCACAAAGCCAGACGTGAGCCTATGATTAAACATGGTGCTTAGGTGGGGAGCCAGTTCGTTCTGAAGTTCGTGTAAAATGCAGCTTGGGATGTTGTCCGGTCCCATGGATGCTGTGTTTTTGGTTTTAGAAAATGCAGCTTTTACCTGCATAGATGTGATTACACGGACTCTGCATTTTTCCTGTATAGACATGGGCCCTTTAGGGAATGATAGGGGGGTAAAGTTAAAACTGAGCCTATCTGCCAGTAGTTGGCAATATCAGTTGGTTCTGTAATTTTCATGCCGTTGTGCTGTAACTCAGAGAAGATCTGGGTGTTGCCATTGAGATTCTTGACATAGCTATACTATGACTTATAAAATTCAGTTTAAGACCTAAAATGTAAAGAATACTGCCATTAAAAAATAGTTTGTACTGAAGAGTTCGCCATTTGTACTTCTTCCATAATTCCTATGATTCCAGAGATATGAATATTTGTTTGAAATGTTAGGAGATAATTTGATTCTGACAAAAGGCTTAGGCTCCGCCCATTGGAACCCTGCCTATGTCCTGTTTTTCTTTAAGATCCTTATCCTGCTCAACAATTTGTATCAGATGTGCTAGGTGAAATGCAAGAGTATGCCTCCAGTAAAGAGTTGTAACCTGCATTTGTATGATCACGACCTTCTTCCTGACATCTTAATACACTATTGCATATTACATGTTGTATTTTTATTAGCATCACATGGTGCAGTTGTATTTAAGGGTTTTGAATAACATACAGAATGTGGGATAATGATGGTCTTAACCACCTTTGCTGTTATTTACATTGTGGTGAAAGCCCCTGATATACCAGCTAACTCAGTCCTAATGCTTTCCTCTCCTACTTGCAGTTTTTTTTGTGCAAGTCTCTTCCCTTTTAGCAGACCCAAATATTTGAAGACATCTTTCTCTTTAATTTACTTTATTTGTTTCTGTCTCATTTGCTATCCAAACCTCTCCAACAACAATTTATTTTTATTGCATTGTAAAATGTGCACTTTGCCAGACTCATGGAAGATTTCCTAACAGCGCTGAATCTACTTTCTCATTTACTAGCAAACATTTATCTACAATAATGTAAAAGGCATTCTCTATCCCCATATCCCCTATATCTGTTTTGTGAAGTCCCTATTTTTTCATACCAACTTTTCCATTACTAGAAAGAAAGAGTACTATGAAATCTAGACATCCCTGCCTCATTTTCCTTTAAATTCTTCTTGGTTCTGAGACTCCATCATTAATAAGCACTGTAAATAGTTGTTTATCTATTTGTTTGTTTATTTATTTATTTATATATTGTGTTTGTTCAAATAGGATTAGTGCACAAGAATTTTACCTGTGAAGAATTTTTTATCCATAACACCTATGCCTCAAAGTTTCAAATAAAAATTCCCACTGGCCCATATCAACCACTTTCTTAATATCTAACAAGTCTATTCTGACTTCAGCTCCATAATGTTCATATCTATCCAGAAAAACAGTTAACCCCACCCAGTTCATTTTTATTTATCTGTGTATAATAAAGTCATTCCAATCAGAGGCTTCTTTTGCTACTTTCTCTGAAGCTATTATTACTGGATGGCTGATTTCATCAAATGTCCACCTTTCTACCCCAGTCCTGTTCAAAATTTATGTCAACTTCTTTCAAAGAAGAGTGCCTCCTCACTTATAGAATTCCACCACAAAACCATCTATTCCCACATCTTTGTTAGATTGCAGGTTTTTAAATGCCAGTTCAATCTTTACAGTTTACATTCATCTGAGTCCTTTGATCTTCACTTAACCTCATCTGCCATATACTCCTATTTATATTACTACTCTCCCTCTCACTACTATAAAGTACTTCATAAAACACTCTGAATGATTCCCAGACCCTCTCATCCCAGCATATTATATTTCCATTTATTCTTATGACTGTGGTACATCCTTTCCCTCCACCATTTAAATGCCTGTGCTATATACTTAGAAGCACTCCGTCTCCACAGCCAACAGGTTCTCCCCTTCTAAATATTTATGCTTCAGTTAGTGTGATACTTAGAAATCCAATTTCTATGTTTAACCACTCCTCTATATCTCTATAAACTCTTTCATTTTTGTATTCTCCATCACTGTTTTCTTGCTTGTCTTTCAACTGTCTCCTTACATACAATATGTTCTCGTTCTATTATATTTTCCTCGTTTTTTGCTCCAAGTCACCTCATAATACAGACTTACAACCCTCCCACCCACCTAACCTTACATCCTCCATCTTTATTTCTTTGCACTCTTTTACTTTCCATCACTATCCATCTCAATTAATTTTTATTCTCTTTTCCTGCTCCACTATGTATAATGGGCTGACCTCCATTGCTTATTCCTACTTTCCTTTAGTGGAAGCTCTAACATCCCTATTACCATGGCATGGTACAATAAATTAGTAATCGCAGTTTGCTTCACCATTCCTGTCATGTTCCTTGGCAATAAAACCAGGTCAATAGGTCAATGTCACTGTCTTAATTATATAAATTCTTGACAAATGGGACTCCTTCAGTGTCTCCATCTACAACTGTCTAGTTGCCTTTCCATCCTTTCCTTTATATTTACTCCTCCAATACTTTCTACCTTTCACATGATGTTCTTTTTTGTAATAGAGCCTATCCAACCTATAATCCAGTAGTAAACTGAAGTCTTCTAATAAAATTGATAATTTATATGAAAAATTCAAGTTCCTTTCATTCCTTTAAAAGAACCATAAAACTGAAAGTCATCAGTATTCAGTGTGCAAATGTTTCCTGTGTTCAACTGCTGTTTAATAACTTCCCCTTCTGTAATAACCAATGCCCCCACCAGCTACTTTTAGCTATTTGAGAGATTACCCTAAAGGAACTACAGACTATCAAAATTACCCCTTTTTCCCCTCCTACAGGCGTATGATCATTGTGTACCTTATTGAACTCCCTGGTGCAGAACTTACTGACGTACTTTACCTTGTTTCCTGTAACCTAACTTCCTCCCGTTTGACTCCCTGCATTATCCTCTGTCTCCATGTCACAAGTGTGCTTCGTACTGCATTCCATGACAGAATCTAAATGTTGCCTATGCCTTTATCTTCCCATCATTTTCTTCTCCTTTGTTTTCCTACACATTGCCGAAACTCACCTCCTCCCCTTCAAACATTCTGGAATCATCATCCATACGAGGTCTCAGCCCTTGAGTGTGCAAAGTCAACAGTACCAAGACTGATGACTCTGGTGGCTATTAATTAGTAGGTCTATGCATGCCTTATTAATTAGTAGGTCTATGGATGCCTTATTAATTAATAGGTCTATGCATGCCTTATTAATTAGTAGGTCTATGGATGTCTTATTAATTAGTAGGTCTATGCATGCCTCTCAACTGATAAGCACTTCTTATCCTTTGCCACCATGGCAAGATATGCATATCAATGATATTCATGTTATTACAAGATTCATTGCAATGACACATGTACTGCAGACATTCTGCCTAGAAGTGAATAAACCATATAGTTATATCAATGTTTCATAGCTTACCTTCCTTTCTTTGCATCTGAAGTTTTCAGTTTCTTCTATTTGATTGGAATAAAAACAAGTGACTAATAATTACTTCAAAACAACACTACTCTACTTGCAACTATTCTCCATTCAGAGCATACATGAAGGGAAGTAGTAGACACTCCAGCAGTAACAAATTAAATAAAATTCACTACAGCTGTTAAGAAATGGTGAAACATGCACACATACCCACCTGAGTTCTTATTTGTCCTTGAACATTGTCACCTGAGAAAATATCCCCTCCCTTCCGCTCCAATGAGTGATGCAACCTATAGTAAGAAAAATCATGGTTTATTGTTAACAAGGTACAGATATAGGGCCGGATTCACGAAACCTCAGTGTAAGACTTAATATGTCTTACTCGAAGGCTGCAGTTGAAGGTATGACGTCAGCGTGCCATGAATATTCATGAGGGCATGCTGACTCATCCGTAACTCTTACACGGACTGAGTAGGCAAGCAGGTGGCATGTCCGACTGCCGAGCAGTCTAAAGGTCCATGCCCCTGCAAGGTTTTAAAAAGCATAATGTCAACAGACAAGAGCGAGTCCGCTCAAATGTACTTGCACCCAACACCACACTCCCTGACACTGTAAACCCCCATCAGAGTTATAAAACGGAAAAAATGTAATTTTTTTTTTTAAATCCACGATATAGCTGCCCGTATTTGCGCTTGTTTGCAGTTAGCAATTGTGACATTGAAAAGCATATAAGAACTACTTATGCAAATTAATCCAAAGAGCAATAGCGCAATGGTAGAGCGTATGCACAAAGAGAAAGCATTCATGGTTTGAGTCCCACCACTCACCTTCTTATTTATGTTTTAAATCAGTATTTGAAATAATACCAGACAAATATGATTAAAATTTTATTAAAAGCAGTGGCATGGCCAATGTATCAGCGAACAAAATATATATTTTAAAAGACCCATATATATAATAGCCTGCGATTAAGCAATGTTTTACACAGCTAAACACAGGTACCCATAGTTTAATAGCGCTATACCCATCTAAACAAAGGTGCCCATAGTTTAATAGTGCTTTATCCAGCTAAACAGAGTTGGCCTTAGTTTAATAGCACTTCACCCAGCTAAACAGAGTTGCCCATAGTTTAATAGCACTTCACCCAGCTAAACAGAGTTGCCCATAGTATAATAGCGCTTTACCCAGCACAATACAGTTTCCCAACATTTAAAAATGCTTTACCCAACGCAGTGTGTTTGCCCGGACGTGCGCGCCGCACCAACCAGGGCACAGTAGGGCACAGGGGAGCAACGTAGAGATAAGTTGCTTAAACGCAGCCACACCCCCTAGCCTGTCTAGACAGTATTAAAATAAAAGAACAACAAGGTTTAAACCTAGGACCCTTTGCATCATAATCAAAGTACAGAACCACTAAGCCATGACAACATAGGGGAAACAGCCACTATTAACATACATAAACTTAGGAATGGCAGTTTAACCATTACTAAGCAGGTCTGCAGTCAGCTGAGAATTTTACAAAATGGCCAATCACAAAAAAGTGCAGGAAATGCATCATATTTAAGCCCCACAGGCGGGAATACACACCATAACTGATTGTAGCTCACATCTGCAGTCAGAATGTCTGGTGTTGGAGAGGGAGTGCACTTCCGAGCGCAGAGATGGGGCACCGAGGAGTCCAAATACATGGTTTGGCTCCTAGTCCACCATCACAAGGCAAGACTCCTGCAGGGCCAGTTCCAAGGGACGAAGTACAAGGCAGAGGCTTGGAACCGGTTAGCTCGGGACCTCACCAGTGCCACAGGCATTCCCCGGACTGGTGAGCAGGACCGTCACCACCATGCGGACCTGAAGAGATGAAAGGAGGACCGCCTGAACCAGTGGATACAGGAGGCTCGTGGGATGCGGGATGCTCCACAACTGAGTATGTAGCCATGGAATGCAGTATGTAAGGATTTAAAATGGAGTATGTATAACTGATAGGAATGTCTCAATATCCCTTCATTTACTTTACAGCTGCAGGTGACCGTGTTACGAATCAGCAAGCCTATGAAGATAGGCTGCTAAGGCTGCGCCGCCTGGCAGTTTAGTGATTATTCTGCATGTATTGTTATATAAAATATGGGAGAGAGCATGAAAGAAAGTGTTGTAGAGAGGCAGAAAAAGAGTGTAGTAACCCATTAAGAAAGGTAACATATGTCTGGAATAATATCTCTGCAGGCACTGTCATATAAAATAATATGTGAGTGAGCCTGAAAAAAGAGTGTGCTAACCTATTAATAAAGGTATAAAATGTTGTGAACATGTCTGCCATATATACCGTTAAAACGAATAAAGGAGTGAGCCTGTGGAAAAGTGTGTAATGTCATTAATAAAGGTCTAAAACCCAGAGTGTGTCTGTTTCACTTAGTATGAAATGTTGTTGTACCCTTGCATTATACAAATAGTAATGTGATAGAAAGTGCTGGCAACCCAGAGTTCTGCATTCCCATCTAAAGTGGGTGATGAAAGTGCTAGTAGCTGTGAAGTAAATATACAGTCCTCAACAGTCAGTTACTGGCTGACATGCATAAGTAAATCTGGCACACGAGTAGCATGCGAATACATGCCCCAGAAATGTAAGTGTGCTTCAATAAATGCAGGGTTCTGTACAATTAGAAGTGAAAATGTCATGTGAAAACATCCAGATATGTAGATAAAGAAATATAAATGCAACCATGAAAGATGTAGCAGTAACATCTGCATCCTGGACAGTTAGTATGTGAGATTTAGGTCAAGTATAGATTGAACTAGTCAAACCCATTACACAATCTAATGCATGGTGGCAAGTGTAATAATACATGTAGGGAATATACACCTGCAGTCACTAGGAATGTAGTGTAGAGTAAAAGTGTTTATAAGATGTTAATGGAGGTTTTTTCTACACCCTACTGTTTGTGCATAAACCATGCAATTCCGCACCTCAATGGGTATGTGTAATCTTAAATATTTATCGGGATATATGTCCTATTGTTCCATAAATATTTGCACTCATGTTGATGCATGTGCCCTGTTCAAACACCATGTTCATGGTGGCCTGTTGCTACCAATCATCCCTGCATGCAGTTGGAATAACCACTGTTGTTCAATATATGCATGTGTTATGTTTGCTGTTCAACTGTTGGAACTGTGGTGTGTTGGGTTAATGGGAATATTACTGCATGCTGATACAACTAATATGGAATGCTGTTGTTTATGTTGTAATGAAACACACCGAATCACAGAACGTATGGGAAGGCCGGTCCCAGCGGACCCACCTGTCCCTCCTCAGTTGGCGAGTGCACCTGGCACCAGTGGCTCTGGTGCCCAGCCTGGACTCCCCTCCTCCGTTGGTCCTGTGCCATCTTCAGGTGGAAGCGCTGCAGGGGATGGGGCTCGCCCCCCCCCCCGTGCAAGCATGGGAGGAGAAGGGCCACCCATCACCCTTCGAAGGGTTCGGGCTGTGGTGCGTAGGGAGATCCAGCGTTCAGTCGCTGATCCCCTACACCAGCTTGAGGCGAGAGTGGCGCGTCTCACGGGTGAGCCTGCCCGTCCTACTCAGCCCCCAGCACAGCCACCCCGGGGCTGTGAAGGTGCAGTGGTGACTGCCCATGGGTGGGGATCTCAGTTCCACTGTTATCATCTGTGGGTTCATGGGCTTGCGATTTCCAAACAACCTTCCCCATCAATTGTGTTCACCCACCCCATGTGTCAAATTCTGCCCCTGTATGCATCTTGTTTGTCTTGTTTGTTTACCTCCCCAACCTACCTCCCCAAATATACCTATTTCCCCTACCTCACTTACCACTCTCACCTGAAAAAAAAAAAAAAAAGAAGGGCAATCTGTACCCGAAAAAAAATTATGCCCCATACATAGCTTCCCATTTTGCACACATGTCCATAGGACATGTACACTGATAATTCTAATTGGCAGTGCAACAAACTATGTTGTCCGCACCCCTCTCTCAGGGGTGGAAGGTCTCAAAACTCACTCCAAATTTTCAACATATGCACAGCTGTTGCTGTTAAAGAAATGGGCAGCTATGGGCCTTCCCTACACCCTTCCTGCACATCTCGAGCTTGTTTTCCTACTGTCTATCCCTCTCTGTGCCCCCTTTTTTCACCACTTTCCTATCTCACCTTTTTCTTTTCTTTAAAAGAAATTAGCGCGGGGGTTAGCGGGAGTAAACACTTTTAAGCAGTAGTTAGCGGGGGTGCATGAGTGTGAGCTTATGTGCGCTTAGCTAAGCGTTGCACAAACCTGCGCCAACCCACTTACAACTGCTTAAAAGTGCCTTAGTCACTCTGTATGACAAGGCCCTTATATTGCTCAGCAACAAAATAAAAATACCCTTGTCAGTCTCGAACCCAAGACATTGGACTCACCAGTCTGCATGAAGTACCACTAAACCACAGCAGATATGCAATAACCTAGTGCTGAAAGCAATTTATCATGCATTACCATGAGTGAATGTAAAGGGAAAATAGGAATGGCATAACACAAATCTTGTTCTGTGGGCCTTAACCAGCAGGTGTTGTTGAATTGCATGACATGACTGTGAAAAGAGAATCAGCCATGCTAGTAGGGAATAAGGTTACAGTAGCAGCTTACAAACCCCACACAGTATCAGAGCAAGATAAACACTGGCATATTTGCATAGGTCACAGGCCAGACCTCCCAACAGTGACTGCTCTACAGTGATGACCCTGATTTGTAAACAAAAGTTAGCTGTGCCCCTCTGACTCCCTGTGAAATGTACTAACAGTAGGCAGAAAGGTGTTGAATCTCACTTAATAACAAATGTCAATAAGTGAGAATAGACACCGCTTGCACATCAGAAAAGGTGTAGTAATAGAAATGGTCTGAATCACCCAAAGTCTGAACTGAAAAATGTCAGAACTATATCACAGGTGTATCCCAGTTATATGTACCTTTCCCTGAGGCTGTTCAAATATATACGTGAGAGTATCTAAGGCCTGGAAGAGTCAGAAACACACAGGCATATCAGCTTGTCTGCTGTTACACACTCTGCAAATAGCTGTAGAATGAATCCCACAAGCATGCCCTTATGTAGACGTACAACACAGAAATAGCAAAAGATGTAGCCATGTACTGCTAGCAACCACCTGTGACAATGTCATTGTTCAGGTGCTGAAAAGACTGCTGTGGTGCACAGTCAAAGAATACTAGGCTGACCTCTGTCTACCATCTGGATATGTCCACAGGTGGGAGCTACTCAGACAGACTACAAGCCTTCATAGACTTACAGGTACACAGCAACTCTGCATGTTCAGCAAGATAAACATCACACGATAATAAATAATGCACACTGCAGTTCTGCACCCCTACCAAAGGTACTATATACCCATGTAGTCAGGCACAACCAAGGGTGTAGGTAGGCATACACAGTACAGAAATATGTCCAGTCATCCTGAGCAGACTGTACTAATGCCAACACAAATCACAAACTGTTCAGATGTGAGTAACGTACTAATGATAGTATAGCTGTTCACAAACAGTGCATGTGCCTGATATTCATAATTGGTAGTACAACATACATAGATGACCTCACCACTCTCTCAGTGGTAGAAGGTTTCAAATATCCTACCTAATGTATTGCATATGCACAGCTGTTGCTGGTAAAGAAATGGGCAGTTATGGACCTTCTCCACACCCATTGTGTACATCCCGAGCTAGTTTCCCTACTGTCTTCCCCTCTTTGAGCACCCTTTATCACCACAGTCCTATCTCCCCATTTACTTTTCTGTCAAAAACATGAGCGCGGGGGTTAGCGGGAGTGAGCACTTGTAAACAGTAGTTTTACGGGTTTGCACCAGTGTGCATATGTGTGCGCCTAGCTTAGCATTGATAAATATGATAAGCTCCGCCAAGCTTAGCTTACTATTGCTAACATAAAATAAGCTAAGCTAAGCTTAGCTTAGTATTGCTAAAATACAATAAGCTAAGCTAAGCATTGCTTAGCATCGCTAAGCGTCGCTTAGCGATGCTAAGTGTGGGGCAAACACGTGCCAACTCGCTTACTGCTTAAAAGTGCCTTTGTCACTCTATATGACAAGGCCCTTGTATTGCTCAGCAGCAAAATAAAATACCCTTGTCAGTCTCAAACCCCACACCTTGGACTTACCAGTCTGCATGATGTACCACTAAGCCACAGCAAATACGCAATAACTTGGTGCTGAAAGAAATATAACATGCATTACAAGGAATGCATGTAAAGGGAAAATAGGAAAGCCATAGGAATACATTGCAATAAAGAAGTATGACATGCATTACAAGGACTGAATGTAAAGGGAAAATAGGAAAGCCATAGGAATACATTGCAATAACTACTGTTGTATGCCAGTTAATTCCCTAATTCCAAAAGAAAGTACATACTCCCATGTATCCAGTGTTAGCATTAGGAGGTGTGAGTAAACTTACACACTGAGAAGAGTGTACTTGAAGAAGCAACAGTCAGGTTTCAGTACAACATGCATTTCACTGGCTACAACCCAGCTTCAGATATGAGACATATACCAACCTTCTGACTGACACAACAGTGTCCACAGCAAACAAGCATGGTCCCCACCTTGCAAAACTGAAAGGGCTACGCCTACCTAACCTATCATTTTATAGCAGTGTCCTGAAATCACAGTGAAAACTGCAATTACCACACAGCAGGCTGCGTGCAATTACTAAATGGTGGGCACCAATTGGTGCAGAGGCCATCACATGCACATGTGCAGATACCTACAAAAGCAGCCTGTACTTACTGTCCACACATGCAATAATATCATTGCAGCAACTGGAGAGAAAGAGAGCGAGAGAGAGAGACAGACAGACAGACAGACAGTTGTCGAGACCAACCCCCCAAAAAAAAAAAAACAGAGGCGGTTGGAGACACTAACCAACCAAAACAAAAAACAAAACAAACAGAGGCAGTGGAAGACACCAACCTAAACAAATAAAAAAAAAAAAACATCAACAGGTACAACAGACTGAGGTGAGAAATACAAAGGTAAGGTATGTAACACAGATGTATTTGCTGGCATCCGAATGATGTGTCTGAAGTGTACTCTACATTCTATGAACACTCCTTATATGGTAGCAGTCCGTATCTATATGTATATGCAGATGTGCATAGGGCAAGGGACATGCTGCAACTGTTTCATAGTTTCATAGTATAGTACTAGGCTATCTGCCCTAGGGCATTTATAAGCCTAGCCAAAGTGTATGTGGCTTACGCCACCCCATGTAATGATACAAAAGTGTACAATTAAATTTAATTTAGTTTACTGTGCCTCTATCTAGCAATGACACAGAGATGACCCCCAGGGTAAACCTACGATCACCCATCCATTCGTCCAGATTTCTCTTGAAGAGAGTCAGTGAGGGGCTCTGCCTAACATGGACAGGTATCCTGTTCCAGAGTGCGGGAAGCCTCTGGGTTATGAATCTGTCCCTCCAGCATGTCCTGTTCATATCTGTGCTGAGGTTTAGATCTTTAGCTCTCTTGGCTCTGATGGATTTGGATTTTTTGAGGTGGAGCATTTCCATTAATTCTGAATTGGACATGGCCTTGTACATAAGGCACAGATCACCTCTGAGCAGGCGGTATGCTACTGAATAGAGCTGGAGCTTTTTCAGTCTGGCAGCATATGACATATGCTGGAGACCCTTGATCCTCTTGGTAAGGTACTTTTCGGGTCTCTCCAGCTGCTGCAGGTGCCAGGTGAGGTACATACCAAATGGGGCATTGTACTCAATCATAGGCCTGATAAGGGAGGAATATAAGGGTACAATGACATCCTTTGATCTGGATGTGAATCCCTTCATGATAAGGTGGGCAAGGTAGAAGGTCTTTCTAACCACTTTGGCGACGTGGGTGTCAAATGAGAGGTCACTGTCAACTTGGGTCCCCGGGTCTCTGATTACTTTTTCCATGCTTAGTGGATTACCACCTATGTGGTAATTTGTGGGTACTTTGTTTTTTCCAAAGGGGATGACTATACATTTTTTTGGCATTTAGTTTAAGGCCATGACTCTGGCACCAGTCGTCTGTTTCTGTGAGGCCCTTCTGGAGGATGCATGTGTCAGCTGGTGTGTCGACTATGGTGCCTAGTTTGCAGTCATCTGTGAAATTTGTCAGCCACAACCCCCCTATGTTTCCTGCACATCTGAGAAATAAATGCCGAACAAGAGGGGTTCCAAGACAGAGCCCTGTGGGACTCCACTTGTGACTGGCTTAGAGTCTGACATAGCTGCTGCTATTTTGACTTTGTGGGTTCTGTCCTTTAGCCAGTTTACAACCCATCTTGTGACAAACAGGTTTACATTTAAGCTGGTGAGCTTGTCTGTGATGCCTGAGTGGGGTATTGTGTCGAAGGCTTTTGCCAGATCCAGGTAGGCTGTATGAACTGCTTTGCCTTCATCGATGGCTCTAGTGACTGTTTCAAAAAAGTCCACCAGGTTTAAAAGACAGGATCTACCTTTTACAAAGCCAAACTGAGTAGGGTCAATTGTCTGTAGGTCCTCGATGTCTTTGTTTATGAGTTCCATAATGATCCTTTCCATAGCTTTGCAGACCAGGCTGGTCAAGCTTATGGGTTGGTAGTTTCCAGGGTCTGTAGAGGTGCCGCCTTTGTGGAGTGGGACCACTGTAGCTGTACGCCAGTGTTCAGGGATGTATCCTGTAGCAAGGCTAAGATTAAACAGCATTCTTATGTGCAGGTTTAGCTCCTCTAGGAGTTCACGTAGCACGCAACCCGGGACACCGTCAGGTCCCATGGATGCTGTATTTTTAGCTTTGCTGAGGGCAGCTCTCACCTGGACATCTGAGATTTCAGGGAGGTTGCATTCAACTGAAATATTTATTTTGTCTTTTGGGGGAGAGGGAGGGGAGAAATTTGCACTGAACCTGTCTTCCAGTATGTTAGCAATATCTGTGGGTTCAGTGTATTTTTTGCCGTTATGAACTAACTCTGCACATATCTGAGGGTTTCCGCCCAGGTTCCTAACATAACTGAAGAAGGCCTTGTGATTATCTTTAGTGTCCTTAGCGATTTTTCTCTCGAAGTTGGCCTTTGATGATTTTATTAGTGATTGTAGTTTTTTGCTAGTGCTGATCAGGGATGCCTTCCCTTTATGGGATTTTGCTCTGTCTTGCAGTAGCTTCCTTCTCTTGTTATAAAGTTTGTTTATGGCTGGGGTCCACCAGATAGGATGCCTGCCTTTGGTGGAAAGGGTCTTGGTTTTATTTGGGATTGCATGATCCATGCATTCTTGGAGATGCCTGTAGAAAGCATTTGTGAAGGATTCAGCATTGTGGGATGTGGTTTCCACTGGCCCAGGGGGCTTGAAGGATACCATTTCAGTCCTAAGGAGTGTAAAGTCGGCTTTTGAGAAGTTTCTCACTGTGGTCTTTTGTGCTGGGGGTGGAGGTGGGATATGAATATCTAGGGTTATTAGTTTATGGTCTGATCTCACTAGTGAGAGGCATACTTCCGGTGTTGAGCATTTTGTCCCCATGTTTGTGATGACCAGGTCAAGTATATTATTTCCCCTTGTTGGGGAGGTGACTAGTTGTTCCATCGCATTTGAGTTGATGAATTCCAGGAATTTTTGGGCTAGGGTGTTGGGGCTTGAGTAATGCACGCAGTCTATGTTTGGGTAGTTGAAGTCTCCCAATATGATGGTATTTGGTGAGACATTCATATCCTCCAGTGTCTTCAGGAAGGCTGAATGGAGTTCCTGAGATTGCGAGGGTAGTCTGTAGCATGCTACAAGTTGTATAGCAGTTTTGCCTACGGTTAGTTGCACATGGATGGTCTCCGATGTTTCGTGCATTGCCACTAACCTGGAGGTGTGGGTGTCTTTAATGAATATGGACACTCCCCCTCCTTTTGTGGTTCGGCCCAGGTTTTAGGGCTGAAATGCATGATACGAGGTATAACCTGGTAGGGCTGGGGTACTCTCAGGAGCCTTGAACCAGGTTTCAGTTACTGCACAGACATCGATGATCTCCATACTGAGGAGTGCTTCGAGAGTCTGCATCTTGAGATTTAGACTTCTGGAGTTGAGCAGCATTACCCTTATTTTTTTTTCCTTTATTGTTTTCTAAGGTGGTGGGTTTGTTTTTTGAGCCTTGCCTAAAAAAGGCACTATGGGGGTGGCAAGAGCCTTAGCCAATATCCGGAAGCCCAGTGATGACAGGTGCAAGCCGTCCCTTGCGAAGCAGCGTGGCTTGTCCAGCATGTCATCCCAAGCAGACAGACACTGGGTCCCCCTAGAATGACACCAGTAATTGAGCCAATTATAAAAACTGATCATCTTGTCTTTGTATTGTGGCATCATTCTTGGTGAGGGCAAGATGCTGCTCAGGGTCAG